>NC_070602.1:108059019-108226519 GCF_027172205.1 Podarcis raffonei | reverse complement strand
CATTGAATTTCATTGCGGAAAGTGGAAGTCTACTTTATTATGGTACTCAATTTCCCCAATGGAGTTATACACTTATAACATTACTTTTATTTCCAATGACAGGATCTGGCCATCTGTCCTGGCTGTAATTTCATAACACACTCGCTAGTTTTTATTTTAAGGGAATTTTCAGATATTACATTGAGCTGGTGACAAAATTGTAATGTAGATATAAAGGCCGCAATAATGATAACTATATTAAGCCCTGCCTAACATTGGAACAAAGTTTCCCGCACATAGTCTGCACACTTGCTCTGAGTATGGAAGAGCTTCATAGCCTTTGAACACACTTGAATTGATCAAAGGGGAACAGGGGCACTTGAAAACCCAGAAAACACAAAACAGTTTTTGAGAGTGAGATTTGGGAGTGTGCACACCAGGCTAATTTTGCTTGAGGGGTAACATGTTGTTATCAGACAGCTGACGCAGAACATTTCTCAGTTCTAACATTGTGGGGTAGGAACTTCTCAAATGCCATTTCATCATTTTGATCTGCCCAAAGTCCAGAAATCTGAAGACACACTTGATTTGCTTTTCTTCATTAAGTGGCTATTATGTAGTCATTTGCCTGCACCCTCCCCCACCCACCCACCCTCCGCTTTCCTGAACAGTATTTGGTATCTCTTTCCTGACAATATCCTCTCTTTGAAAGAGGTCACCCAAGGCTGTCTTCCACTTTGCAATAGCTTTACTTCAGTCGAGGAAGCCCAAGGTTATTGTCTCTTCCTTGAGATATTTCTTAAGTCAAGAAGAAATAAAACAAAACCCACAACATTAGGCTGGGAAAATCAGTTAGCTTTTTCTTTTCTTTTCTTTTTTGCCACAGTGACTGAAATACTTCAAGCTCTGGAACTTTTACCCCATCCTACACAGGACATTTATCATCCACTGATGCTGAAGTCTGTTAGCCCAATTTTGTTTCCTAACCCAGTACTGTATCACAAAGGAAACAAAGGTCCTTTTGTTCTTGTTGGGTGTCTGGTAGTGCCGGCAGGAATGCCTCCGAAGATTACGAAGATTAGAAAATGGATGGTGATAATTATGATCACCATTACTTTCAGGGGTGACACCAGCTCATTTTCTACAAGCTGTTGCTGAAAATTGTTCAAGTATTTGGTGCAATGTGTGTCTCATCATGTCTCATGTCATGGATCACCCCTGATTGCTAGGGGATTTTATTGTGTACAGCAACTCATAATATTGCCTGAAATCCTATGATAACTTATATGTGCTTAAGTCCTACTGGTATCTGTGTATCCAATTTACACTTTACCAGAGAAGCTGGGGTGTCATTACTTGTGGTTTCTTCCTATGCCATTCTGATAATACCCAAATCTGCTTAGCCACATGAGGAGGTTCACATTATCACAGCAGTACTGCTGTTACCCATAGGAATACTAACATGCTTATGTTCCATATTTGTTTTATTACACCCCTATCCTGACCTTTCTCAGAGGAGCTCAGGACAGTGTACATACTTCTCTTAATCCCTTTTATTATCAAAACAACCCTGTGAGGTAGCTTGTGCTTAGAGAGAGGAGGATTTGAATCCAAGTCCCCCTGTCTTAGTTAGACATACTAACCCATTACACCAAATACTGTCACAAGCAATGCATTCAGACCCTACATAAGTGGTGCAAGAAGAAGCCATCAGGAAGCAGCAATAAACTGTCCTGTATGGTATAAACGTGCTTGCATGTACTTATAACTAGAGGCAACATTGCAGCCTAAAGGAGTAGTAAACATTTTGACAAACATGCCTTTGGCCCTTGTCTTGTACTTTGCCTTCATTACCAAAGCCTCACTGCCACCTTTTAGTATTTTTTAACACATGTTTTTAGCATATATTCACCAATCCACTACAGCTAATGTCATGGCAGGGGTATAGGAGAACTAGGGGTGGTGTTTTTCTGCCATTGCACAAACCTAGCGACTGTAATATGCAACAGTGACATCTCAAGGTCCCTATACCCCCTGCTCTCTATAAAACTGTGAATATCTGGTTGTTAGCTTTATTATTTTTAAAAAGATTGCTGAGTCTTGAGAAGAGTACATTTACGTATGAAGGAAACATTGACCATCATTACTGAGAAATAAAGGGGCAAACCAGTAAAAAAAAAGAAGTAACATACCTTTTTTATAAGGTATGTTTATATACAACCTACGTAGATATAAAACAAACTTATTTTGAGCATGTGGTTGAGCTTCAAAAGGTTAATAGTCTAATTAGGGCTGAGCATTCCCAACTCTTGTTTTACATAACATCAGAAAAAAGAAAAAAAAATTAGAATTGGTGCAACCATTTAAACAAATACAACATCTCTTTCTAAATAGATAGTTACGCTTTTTTGCATATGACAATACTCAACAGTAACGACATGCTGACATTCTTCTTTTGCTGTTCATGGTAGCCATTTTGTGCTGGCACCTGTGGCACTTTAGTCCACATTTGAGCACTGAACCTCATTTTTCACCACAAAAAAAGGAATTGCCCTATTGGCATCTCGTGAAAGATCAACAAAATATTATATAGTACATGCCCCACTTGTTTAGCTTCTAATTTCAGACATACTGGCAAATAAAACTTAGCTAAAGATGGTGAGTCTATCACGGCAGTCGTATTCATCTCTGTGCAGCACATGTTACATACCAGCCTTTGCCCTACACATGACCAAGTTGGCTGGGGCCGATGGAAGCTGTAGTTCAAAATATCTGAAGGGTATACTGTACTGGCCTTTGTATGAAAGCTGCCTCTTGAGGTTTATCTCTGGATTTTCTCTCAGGTGGTGGTGGTGGTGGGGAAATAATACAGAGCACAATCTTTGGTGTCACATAGGACAATAGCAAATGGAGCCAAGCCAAGATACCTTCTATGGTTACATTTAGAAAGGCTCAAATGACCTCCCCTGCATCCGCCTAACCCCATTGTGAAATGAGAATCAAGCTGAAGAAATTTGCCTACTGATAATACTTATTATAGATTTAATTCTGTCTTCTGGGCCCTGTTAATTTTACTTCAGAGTTACTTTTTATATGACCTCCATCTCCTGATCATTGATTCTCTTGTTTCAAACCTGGATGGACCAGCTCTCCATACAATAACAAGTACCTAATAGGTTTCTAAAGTAATGACATAGTAGTTATTCCGAAATTGTCAAAGACACTAAGTAAATGAAAATTACTGTATTTGAATGATCAAGCAAGCATCCACAATAGAAGAATAATTTACCAATGTTGAAAGAATAGCCAATTTACTTTGACAATTTATTCTAAGTAATCTGGGTGCGTAGGATACTCAGTAATTACTATGTATGAAATTTAGGGAAAGATAATCTCATCATTTCTCCCCCTGCCTCCTCGCTCTCTACTTGGAGGAGGGGGGGGGGAAGTCTGGTCTTTTAAAGTGAGTTTATTCTTTAAAATTCCAGTTTGACAGTTCCTGAAACTTGCATTTCCATAGATTAGACAGACAGCTTTACCTCTCCTCTGTGTTTAGGAATTTTATGTGGAGATTCCCCCGGGACTCACCTCATGCTGTAAAGTATGTTGTGATCACATTTAGTGAGTTCTCTGTTCACAAAAGCCCCTCCAGGCAGTTCAGTGCTGTCGTCCTGAGGGATGTAAACTCAAAGGAGAGTCTTCAAATATAAAGGTATTTTTAGCTCTGAGGAGAAATATGAATCTACAGCAGAGGCTGCTGCAACAGAGCTCTCCTAAGTGGGCCCACATTCATTTACTTCAGTCACTTTACGCTTAGTTCTGCCAGTGGTGGGTCTGTCTCTGGATGTGTAAATCAAACACATTACCGAAATCACTTTCAGAAAGCATCTGCTTTATGAAATGGGAACTTCCATTGGGGCTCTGATCTATACATTGGTTATTTGCATGGTGTTCTGTTTGTTTTTGTTTGCTTGAACCCTAAATTGTTTCTTTTTAAGGCCAACAAAATGCTTTGCGCCACAACAGACATGGGAGCGGAGGGTTACTTTCAAGTTTCTCAAAATCTGCCACAGGCTAGCCTAGTGCAGCAACTGTGTCGTTGATCTAGTAAGGTATAAAATAATTCCTCTGGAGATTTTCGAAATCTCACAGAGTTAAAGACTCCATGCAGTGCTTTACACACTCGCCGGGGAGTAAATCCCATTAAATTAAGGGAGCAATCCTAACAATCCAATCTGTACTACTGAGAGGGGTGCTTAGGATTTGGCAGGAGGGTCTCTATGCCTGGGTCCGCTGGCATGGAGGTTGGACTGCCATAGAAGTCCCTGCTGTGTGTGTCAAAGGCACAGGTTTGTTCTGGAGCTACTTTTGGCACACAAGACCAATAAAGAGCAGGTGCAGAGCCAAGCCAAGCATCCGCCAGCTACTAAAGCACCCACTTTGCTGTAGTGAGGTCTAATTCTGCTGCAAAAGTCCAGAGATGGCACAGCAAAAAAGAGTGGGGACCCACTGCCTTCTGCCCTGACCAGCAGGTGGTGCCAGGGTTTTGAATACAGTGGGGATTCCACAGCTATGAGCAACCTGGAGCAGAGTAGGTATAAGCTGTGCCACTGAGCCTGAGATAATAGCAATGGGAAAATCTTTCAGTGTAAGCTTTTCCCATTTTCTCATTTTTCCACTCTAATGCTTAGTTCTCTACATTTCCACATCAGTATAACAACAACAACAACAACAACAACAACAACAACAACAACAACAACGCCTCTCTTGAAAACTCACCAGCATCTTAGTGTAAATTTATCCTAATACACACAAGCTTGTATGCAGTTTTACCTAATGTACCCACTCTTGCAAAGCAAGTTCCCCAGTATAATGTGGCTTTGTATATTGTTTTTAATAATGTAGGCATTGTTATGCACACTGTACCTTAGTGTATGCATTTTTGTATATGTTACCTGGGTTGCCTATATGGCAAAATTCAGAGAAGTGAGAATATTCAAGGATGGCTAGTTCATTTGTTTGTTTCTGTTTTTAGGTTTGTGCATTGTTATGGAAAGTATGAATTAGGTACATTCACATTTAAATAAAAACTGGATTGAATTCCACCCCCATCCCTAGTGGTAACCAATGTAGGCCCCAAAAGGAGGTGTTGTGGGAATGGAGCAGAGTCAGACATGGATCCATTAGCTCTTTATCCCTTTAAATCTGCTTTATCCCTCTAATCAAAGGGGTTTGATTTCTGCCCATGACTTGCATCTGCCTAGAACTGATGCAGAAACGGAAACTAAAAATGCCCCTCTTCCCCCCTTGAACAGCTTCAGATGCTGTGATGCTCAGCCCCACTGCCCCCCAGCCCCACGGGGTGTCATTTTGCTTGATGTTGTTTATTTCTAGGTTAGCATAGACAGAATTGCAGCCTAAATCATATACAAAAAACACCAGTTTTTGCACAATGCCCTTTAACTCACGCTAGTAATATTTGTGACAGAATTTAAAGTTATGCTTCTGGGTTCTTGGGCAGTTCATGAGACTTCAGAGTGGGGGTGCATAGAACTGGACCTACCTTGCCATGTGCAAAATGGGTAGTCTGAATTCGCTCTCAGCTGTGTGCTAAATAGCCACCTCTATACAACTCATGATTTTCTTTTCTTTTTTTACATTTTATATATTGAAAGTGTTCAACTTTTAAATAAGAATGAATAATAGAAGCTATGCTTTGTGATTCATTGTACACAACACTTTAGAAAATTGTGCAAGGGAGCCTCTCAAACAGCCCATAACCTAAAAATCATTTTTAGACTATTTGATGGATCTTATGAATAATAATTACATTCCCAGAAATCAAAGATCATTTTCTGAATGGCTTTTGAATAGGAAGGGGCTAATTTCTTCACAATAAATAACTCAACCGGCTCCACACTTCAGACACAGCAGACTTTTTTCTGCTCTACTTTGGAGATTTAAAGCATGAAATAGGATCTCCATGTTAAGTGCTGATTAGCGGTACATGTGCTGCTACATAGCAAAACATGTCTCCTTCCCTGAATGAAGACGTGTGGAGTGTAATTTTCCATTTGGATAAATTTGTCAGATTAGAGCATAGGGATTTAGCTGTGAAACTTCTATTAGTGTCAAAAGGAGTCAAGCAGTCAAAAAGGGTACCCCTCTGTGTAACAGTGAGGTTAACCTGGGGAGGGGGCCTGTATTTGCATTATCTGGCGAAGCTTACAAAATTGTCTAGTTCAGGACAGAAAGTACAGAGTGGCTGGAGAGCAGTTTAAATCTCAGCTCTGTCTCCTAACCTTTCCGTATTCTGTTCTGGGCCTGTGTGCCACTTCTTCCATTTAGAGTTCTCATGGGTACATGAAACTCCACCCACAAACTGCATCTGTAATGGGGGAAGTTATTTCTGAAGAAGAAAATGCCGATATCTACTCAGGAAATCAAACAAGCCAACTGTGGCCTTGTGGCCAAAAAAGTATAGTCCCCATGCTTTAGGGTCTTCTCCAGTAAGAGCATGCCCAGTGCCCACTGTGCCATTACAGGGGACTTTGGAGCAAGCTATCAACGTGAGGAATCTTACTGGGCCCTGCTGTGCCTAGTATTCCAATCGCTGGAATAAGTAATTTCACAAGATGCTCCCACAAGACGCAGTACTAGTCACCAGTGTGGATAGCTTTAAAAGAGCATTTGACAAATTCATGGTGGGTAAAGCTATCAATGGCTACTTGCCATGATGGCTATGTTTAACCTCCACTCTCAAAGGCAGTATGCCTCTGGATGTCAGTTCCTGGGAATCACAAGTGTACAGAGTGCTGTTGTGCTCAGATCCTGCTTTAGGGCTTCCCATAGATATCTGTTTGGCCACTGTGAGAAAAGGATGCCAGATGAGATGGCACTTTGGCCTGATCCAGCAGGGCTCTTCTTGTGTTTTTAATCCTGGTCAGGGAAACCTTAATCCTGGGAGAACTGCAAATAGTTTATTGATTCTAAATAGCAAGCCATAATTTTCTTCTTTCTGCTGGAACACCTATTGTGGTTCAATGGGATAAGGAGGAGAAAGAACAATCTGTGGTTCTTCTGTCAGTTCTCTTCTCTAGTATCTCTCACCCTCCCAGTCAAATCTACTTTCAGAAAAGGTAAATATCTATGACATGGTTAAGTAGAAAAGATGATCAACCATCGAATCTTAATTAGGGTTATGGACAATCATTTTCATATTTTAGTTGTTCCAAGAGTTTTCGATTTCAGACTGATGTCTGAGATGCTGCGAATATCCCCTTCCGGAGGAGGGGGGAAAGCTGTCAACTTTTCCCTTTTCTTGCGAGGAATCCTATTTGAAATAAAGGAATTTCCCTTAAAAAGGGGGAAACGTTGACAGCTATAGGAGAGGGGTAGCCTTTTGCATGGGGTAATAGGAGAAGTTGGTTTATTAATACTGTTGTATTAATGATGGCTTTATTGTTTACTTGTTAGTGAGAATGAAATCCAAAGCCATTTTTGGTGTTTCTGAAGTGTGTCAGGTCCACTTAAGCCAGATTCAGTGCTCAAGCGAAGCATAAGAGGTGCTCAGCTTTGTTTGGGTCCTTGGTAGTGGAGTGGGTGTTGCCACAAAAGCAGCATTGTGATGAAATGCAGTCAAAGGGAAACACACTGCTCAGAAGTGGCTTCATGACCATGTCATGAAATGTTGTGAATTTATCTTACTTTCCTGTGTTCCCAGTTCAGAGCTGATTCTTCACCTGGCTTACCTGTGATTCTAGAGAACTTGAGAGCTTGTATGGTACACTATTTTGGTTTGCCTAATGAAGGCATTGCCTGAATTTGAGGATTTTCCTTATGGGACACCATGACTATCTTTTCCTTTTGAGGACTTAAAGAATAATGAATTTAGTCATTTAACAGTGGGAGCCTAAACTTGATGAAGATGGTCTTATACCACAAGAAGAATGGACTTGATTCACTGAAAGAACATTCCCTCCAATTGCTAGGTAAAGCTTCCTTATTTGGTTTCTGTTTGCTCTTAAGCATTTATTTTTACCTAGCACAACACTTAAAATGAATCTAAAGCTTTGTTAATATGAAAGCTGCCCAGTTCCTCTTTATTCTTGATTTTCACCTACCAAAGAACCTGCATGTTTCACCCAAAGACAGTTCTGGATCTTGATTTTATATTCCTAAGTATAAGAGGAAGAATTTCCAGAGTTGGGGACTCAGCCCTTGTATATTTCTCTTTCTCAGAAGAACTTGGTGCAACCTGAAACCTCCATAGTACCTAACAGAGCCTCATTTCAATTCTGGCTAATTCCTCCCTCATTCCATCTTGAAACTGACCAGGTGCAGGCTTTGTCTGATGTCAAAAAGGTGTCATTGTTGGCACTAGGCAGGTTCCCAGGGGACAGCATTCCACAGGCGGGGGGGGGGCACACTTCTGAAAAGGTCCTCCCTTCTGTAACAATTTTGTGAGATTTTAGCTGACCTAACGAAAGTATTACACTAATATGGATTTTGGAATTTTTCTTGTGGGGCAACATAGCAGCATTTACTTTTTCTGTGATTCAAGCTGGGTGGTATTGATATATTGTGCAAATCTGCTGAGTGGCCAGATGGCCATGTTGATGCTTCATCAATAGGAACTACTTTCCTGTATGGTCAATCTACCTGCAGGAGGTGGAGTCTGAGACCAATGCTCTGTGAGGGTATGTATGTGTTTGGCAAAGGAAACAAGCTAGATTCTTAATTTAAGGGAGAAAGAGCTTAGAGGTAGCTGAAATTTGCTGAGAAATTTGCTTGGGGTAAATCTGTACTAGCAGCTCTGTTGGAGTCTGATGCAGGATTAACTCCTCTGTTGCCTGACTTGCTTTCAGTAGACTCCACTTGTGTAGTTTTAAATAAAGCAAATATTCCAGATATAGCATAATTCTCTAGAGCTCGCTCATCCCAAGGAAATTAAACCCAGTAGTAGCGCTGCTCCTGGAATATCACTCACTGTTTGGGGATGTGGGGAGTGCATAGCTATATTATCCAGGCTAACAAGCAAATCGTTTCAGTAAAATGGAATAAAATATGAATTTTCTAGCTGCCCTTAGGTGCCGCAACATTACCTAAGAATTAATAGTACATGTCTGCTGCAGTCTTGTGTTCCTGTTCTGCATGAATGCATCCTGTTTATTTCAGTAGCACTGTCAGGAATGGTCCTCATGACTGGCACCTATGCTTGCATAGCAAGTTGCAAAATGGTGGCCCGTCATATCATGCACATGGCAGTTGATACATATAAAAGCCCTGGTATTAACAAAGCACAACAACACAGGAAGGTCTGCTTTGGAAACAACACACACACACACACAGAGAGAGAGAGAGAGAGAGAGAGAGAGAGAGAGAGAGAGAGAGAGAGAGATGGTGGGATTGAAGCTAGAAATATCCAAAAGGAGCAATGCTGAATGAGCCAAATATAAACAATTGGCTTGGGGAATGCAGCATCACATGATACATGTTAAGTTCTTATTCAATATAAAACAGGGTTACTCACTTTGTAGGCCCAGAAGAAGGGACTGTTTATTGAAGAACAGGTTAATGTGTAGCTGCATAGGGAAAAGAAGGTAACTACAAGGAGAGGCTAAAGGGTAGAATCTTAGCTTCCACTCAAAATGACTGGAACTTATGTTTATCATTACGCATTATTACGAACCTTACCAGTATATTTTAGCATATCAACACAATAGCAAGACATCAATACAATAGCAACAGAATAGAAGGATAATAGAAATAAGATAATAGAAATAAGAGAGATTTGAGACAGTGGGTGGTCTCCATCTAAATATATCTGCTAGTGAAAAGATCTCCACCTGCGCAATGGAACTTCCCCCTGCAAGCCCCCTTTGGAGCAGATTTGAAGATGGTGCAGGAGCTCACTGCCAATTTGGGCCCCTCCAGACTGGTAGCTTTTTTGTGGGTGTATTCTGCAATCTGTCATTGACACAATAATAGTGCAGGAGTGATGGATTTATATTGGACTCTCCATGCATCATTCCCCTTTATTAGTTGTTCTGTGATTCTTCCCAAAACTCTATCTTGTGCAACAATGCAGGGCTAAAAGCAAATCAAAAACTGGATCATTTGTGGCATAAAGTTACAGGATTTCAGCAGGAAGCTATGAGACATGTGCTGATTAGACATAAAGCTGTACATCCAGTCTGAATCTTTTGCAGGCACAAACAGTATTGAAAACGGACTGATGTATAACCATTATGAACACATTGTGAAAGCACTATAAAAAGATGTCTGGAGGGGCCCTATGTTACAATAAATACAAAATGGGGGAGGGTGGCACCAGCAGTTTAATTGCTCAAGTATACAGTGGATGCAGCTATGTTATAATATTGCCTGTCCAGTTATTATTAACAATAATAATTTGCATTCTGTGTGCACGTGTGACACTCTAGAGACAGGATGAGGGTTGTCCTGCATCAATTCCTTGAGGAATGTATTTGCTGTCTAGGGGACATGCAAAGACAGGAGCAAGAGAAAATAGACCCTAAGTGCATGATTTAGGTTTGCCTATTACAATTCATGCACCAAACTGTAAAATCACTGCTGATAATGAAATGAATGAAAAATTAATGAATGGGAATAGAATGTGCAAGCATACAGCTAAAGCTGTCTTTAAAGCCAGCCATATATGCTTGGCCCACATTCCATGGCTCTCACAACTGCCAGCCTCTTGGCACCTTAGTGGTGAATGGAATGAAAAGCAATCTTGTTATTCTTATTAAATCTTTCCCAATGAAAATTATTCAAGAGAAGGAAGTCACTGCTCTGTTTCTCTTCTTTCTTCAGACCAGAAATGAAAGTGCTAGGTAAAATATAACCAAAGCATTCATTCATTTTGGACATTGCCTTACTATGCTATCAGTCAGAACAACATGGATTTTAACCCTGCATTGATAGAACCCACTGTTTTTAAATGTAAAAATTGCCTGTACTGTACCAGCAAGAAATCCCACAGTTTTCACAACAATAACATAACCCACTTGAGCATTCCAGGAACATACACATATCAAATCTGCATGATTAAGACAGACAAAATGGTAACATGGAGCACATGATTGTTGTATTTTTCTGTTGGTCAGAGAAATGATACCTTCTCCTTTTCTTGATATCAGCAACAAACGATCTTACAAGTTCTGAGGCTGCCTCTATCAATGGCCCTGGTAAGCTTGCTTTGTTTTCTAGACCAAACCTAGGGTTTGATCATCTCAAGACCTAGATTTACTAGCAAGAAGTATCTTTTGGGATTTTCACACCAATGGGATATTTCCACCACAAACAGGCAATGTTCAGAATATTAATGGGGGCAGCATCAAATGATCATACATTTGGAAACATAGTGGAGACCTTCTGGTCACAAGTGTCCTTTAGTTTTATTATGATATACAACTAGAATCCTTTTCTGAGATTGCTGCATCATTATGCACTGAAGCAAGACAAATTACTGTAAAAAGAGAGGTGAATCACTGTCCTTCCTTCCTTTGTCATATAGCTTGATCGAATATCATTGAAAACCCAAAACATTGCTGTTGACCAATATGGAATCATTGGCAAGTAACTCTGGCAGAATTTCTGGCTCAATTTTGTTCAATGTGCCAAGCAGAGTCAACTTTTTCTAAGCTAATTCCTTCGCTAATGGCACACTGGTGAAAAAGTTTTCAGTTGTGTTTACAGCTATTAGGGAAAGGAGCAATCCTGGTGGGTTTGGGTGGATGTGTTAACATCACTTGCACCCTCCAGGGCCTTGGCCAAATCTGCTGCATAGCCCTATGCAAAACTCCAAGTTTCCAGTTTTGCAAATGCCTTTTTTCTAGAAGCAAATAAAATGGAAATGAGCATTAAACCTGTGATATAAGCTGCTAGAGTGGCTTTTATATCATGTGAAAGTTCATCTATACAATGTGGAAATTAAGAGTCAGGAAAATGAATAACCTGCCATATGAATACAGCCCAAATGAGGACATACTGAGGTTGGTGCCGCAGCATCATATTTGCTTTAATAGGCCAGATTCTACCACTGTTCAGCATCTTTTTACATGACTAAAGATTTGGCCAAGTATAGATAAGATGCCATAGACATAACTAGCTATTGATGCCTAGTGGGAGAATAATATCTGCTAGGTGGTAATGCCCTTCCATCTTCTATTCCTCCTGAATATGTGTGTGTAAATAAGACCATCACAAAGACACCACTGTATCCAGTGGCCTTCCTTCCAAGGAAACAAAACCCAAGTATGAGCTGAGACCCTGTGAAATCTCTTACTGCTTAGAGATTAGGGTTCCCATAACATTACACTTTTGGTCTTTTTTCTATCTTTCACAAGCTACTGAAACACTCCCCTTCTGTGTAGTATAGTGTGAAAGGGCTCCTGTTTGAGGCAGGCTGTAGGGCTCAAGCAGGCTACCCCTTCTCTCTTCCTCTATCTGATTGCCAGTGTCTGTCTTCCTTTCTCTAATTCTCTCTCCTGACTCCCAGTTAAACGATCTCAGCAACTGCAGCAAAGTGAGCCAGTGGCTACAAGCAGGGAAGATAATGAGAAATGCAGACTCATTGATAACACTGATGTCACTACTTTCTTCCATTGTCTCCTCTTGCAAATCAACATTTGGGATCAGACTCCCTGAAATCCTCAAATCAAGTAGAACATTAATGGTGCTGTATTAATACCATCATATTTTGATTTGATTTCATCCCAGTAACCAACCAGGCTCTTTGTGCAAAGGGCTGTATGGCTGTGGTTTTGTCTCTGTAGATCTGCTAATCTTTGTGACTATTTTTATTCTATCATTCCTATCATATAAGGGCACAGACCATACACTGCTGCTTGGCAGTCAACAGCTTCCCTTCATGTAGTCTAGGGCAATGTCATGTCCGGCTGAGTGAAACCTCCCACGATCATTGACAAGTACAAGAGGTAGCCCAGTTAGTTAGAAATCTATCTAGGATCTCTAATGAGCTCATTCTTCAATGACAGATAATAATATTTGTGTCACTTAGCAGCTTCCTTCCCACACAGAATAGCAGTGGGGTGTGGGTGGGTGTGCGTGTGTATTCCAGAGGAAATTAAAATTCCCTTCCTTGAGTGCTACAGTCCTGATTATGATTTTCTCTACCACTACAGCTGCTATTTAACAAAAGCAAAACAATACATTAGACAAACGTAATCAAACATTTCACATATCCTGCAAGGTGTTAGGATGTTGAGGCTGTTCAAGTCAAACAGTTTATTGACTGCCAGTATCATTTAATGCAGACCTAGGGTTCACTAAGAGGGATGCGGGTGGCACTGTGGTCTAAACCACTGAGCCTCTTGGGCTTGCCGATCAGAAGGTCTGCAGTTCGAATCCCCACAACGTGGTGAGCTCCCATTGCTTGGTCCCAGCTCCTGCCAACCTAGCAGTTCAAAAGCATGCCCCAAAGTGCAAGTAAATAAATAGGTACCACTCCGGTGGGAAGGTAAATGGCGTTTCTGTGTGCTGCTCTGGTTTCAGTGTTCCATTGCACCTGAAGGGGCTATTCATGCTGGCCACATGACCCAGAAAAAATGTCTGTGGACAAACGCCAGCTCCCTCGGTCTGTAAAGCAAGATGAGCTCCGCAATCCCAGAGTCGTCTGTGACTGGACTTAACTGTCATGGGTCCTTTACCTTTACTTTTATGGTTTACTTAACTGTACAGCCAAACAGGGGCAGGATCACAAGAAGAAATATGCATAATGACCAACCATTTCCAATTTTGTTGTGGAATGGAACGAGGCATTCGGTGGAAGGGAATGACATTTACTGAGATCCAAAGGTCTGCTCTGGATACCAGGGAAATGGCAAAATGCCAAGGTATTTTAAGAACTTATATTGATATTGTGGGTGCCAGACTCCTTTAATCCCTGGATCCAGCAAGTGTTAGAATATAATCAAGTCTTGGGGTGTTAAACTGGGTGCCATACTTCTAATCCCTGGATCCAGCATATGTTAAAAGCTAATCAAGCCCAGCTAGTTTCCTGGTGAGGTGTAAGAAAAGCAAAGGAACGGGTTCTGTGGGAAACACCGGTGGGTGGGACCCCTCCCTCAGCTCACAGACAGAGTGAAGGAATAAAGTCAGAGTTTAGAGTCTAGAATTACGGGGGTTTGAAAACTAGAAGCTGGATGCAAAATCAGTAGGCTGGAAAAACAGAGAGAGTCATGCCACATCTCTGCTTGAATCTTGACTCCAAGACTGTGGCTATGTGAGAAACAATATGCTTCTGGGGTGTTAATACTATGAACCTTTCCATTGTAGGCTCAGGTTGTATATATGTGGAAATAAACCATAAATCCATAACCATAAATCTATAAACCATAAATCCACGGTCTCTGCTGTGCCTCATTTCCAAAAGGAAACATGGATCATGGGTAAGCACATGAAACCCCTGGAATCTTGCACCACTCAGAGATTGGGGTGCAACAATGAATATATATTGACAACTGCAGCAACATTATCAATACAAGACAGACATTGCTCACTCATTTGAAAATCCTTAGACACCTATTTTAGCACCTTTTATCCTGGCCTCGGATTTTGTGGAGGTGTATGAGTCAGTTTTTGTGCTTGTGTGGGTAGCAAATTGACACATACATACAAACAAAAACCAGCCTGGCAAATTGTAAACATATATGACCTGAGTTTCAAGTTGACATCCCATTCATATTTCTACAACTACTCTAAAGTGATATATCCATGTACAAACTCTAAGTTCAGTATTGGGAGAAAGAGTAGCTCCTTTGAATCACTGACAACTTGCAAAATACAGCATTGCCTCTCCTTTTTTTTAAAAAAAAATGTAAAGCAGGGGGTTTGATGTCAAAATTATAATCAATTATTACACTACAGGAATAAGAAGTCAAGCAATACTTAAATATTGCTTTGGCACATATTACTCAAGGGCAACATATTCCCTGCTCTTATATGCACGCCATTCATGCTGCCCACTGTTATGTAAATCAGGAAGCAAACTGGGAAATGTCTTGGCAAGGATACTATTAAGATATCAACAAAGGACCAGGAAAAGGCCAGAGTCCGCACAAGCTCCCATCAGCATAGGCTGACTCCCTCAGCATTGGCAAGGCTGATTACAAGGCTTACACCGCCACAAAGGCTGCAATCCTCCTGCCGCTTTCTCTGGAGTAGCCCCTTTCAAGTCAGCCAGATTACTTCAAAGTAAGCAATTCAAGGCTTTCAACCAAAGTCTCCAGTGAGAGGTCTGTTAAGTATAACAGGATAAGCAGAAGGTGTAGTGGCTGTGAAAAATGGCTTAGCTAAAGAAACTAATAAATAGTTACTTCTATTTCTACAGCTGCCTTAACATGGATGATGTCCACAGTGAGCTCTATATAATCCTGGTAACAGAAGCTTGCATTCAACAAGCATCTGTATATGTGTTCCCAGCTGTTGCTGGAAGCACTCTCTTCCCCAAATTCAAGTCTGAAAAGAGTACCAGATGCCATCAGTCCAACTTTCCACCCCATGTGTTAGGACCCTAGAAAAGCCCTGATAGATGAGGCCAAAGACACATCTAGTCTAACATCCTGTTCTTGCAGAGGCCAACCTGATGCCTATCAGGGAAATTTTTAACGTTTGATCTTTTATTGTGTTTTTAATGTTCTGTTGGGAGCCGCCCAGAGTGACTGGGGAAACCCAGCCAGATGGTGGGCGTAGTATAAATAATAAGTTGTTGTTGTACTTGTTGTTTGCTTGCCTATATTCAAAGGAAAACTTAATGGCCAAAATGTTTGCTTCTGTGGGGAAAAAGTTCTTGTACAGGCCGTCCACTGATAGGACTCATCATATGACTCTTACCCTCTGTCTTTGGTGCTGAAAGTATAATAGTGTAGCCATTAGGTTGAGCCTTCCTGAGAAGAGAACTGCATATAAATGGGGCTCTACTACTGAGAAAGACCTCTCGCTCACTCCTTTTCTCTCATATCCACCCATCATAGCCACCCATCTCACCTCACCTGGTGGGGCCACCTGGAGGAGCTCCTCTGAAAATTACCTCAGCACTTTGGGGAGGTTGGCATTGGGATCAGTTATGTAGATCCCAAACTATGTAAGGTTTTAAGATAGGCACAACCAGCATTGCTATTATGTAATGTGAAATTGGTTGGGAGAGCAGCATATTATCACAGGTGGCCACAAGATGGACTGGAGAGAGAAAGCTTGGCTACAATGCAGAATCAGGCCTGCACTCCTTCCTCACTTTCTTGTGTTGTGTTGCTGCCTGCTCCCCAGCTAACAGAACTGTAGCCAACCCACACCAGGTACAGAAAGCCAGAGTGAACTGCTGTGTGTTCATTAGAGTGCCACTATCTCCTACTTTGGACTTGACCTGTGGCACACTTGTCAAAAAGGTTGGCCATACTGTGTAAGGCAATCGGTGATTGTGTTGGCACCACTCTCTGTTGCTCCTGAGAGAATTCCACACACCCCCTCCTTTACATTGCTGTTTTGTAAAACCGTAGCAATGCTACTTGCTCTGCTTCCAAATCTCAGTTGATTAATTTAAGAAGTTCTTGGTAGCCTGGAACACTTCATGCCTTATGCCCATGGGTAAGTAAAGGCAGTAGCATGCTGAGACTGAGAGAACGAACAAATTAACGGACAGCCTGGAGCAACAAGCAAATCAATCTGTCCTGACAATAGAAGAGAAGGAGAGAAGCGGGGTGGGGGGGAGAAGAGGACTTGAAACTCAAATGCTTATCTTTTTCCAGTAGGTTTGAGTAGGATAATAAATTCATCAATTCTAGGTGGAACTCTTAGAAAAATAGATAAGATGAACACACAGTTTACAAATCGTACAAATCCCAGTGGGAGAGGAAGGTAAGAAGCTAGGACAGATCCACCACTTTGCAGCAGAGAATGGCTTGCTGTATATTGACAGCTTATCATATTACTGTGAGAAGGGCTCCATAGGAGACCAAGAACTGCCTTCTGAAAGTTAATGGAGTCTCAAGGAGGCAGTATATCCTTGCCCACACAAAGCATCAAGCATATATACCTACACTCCTACCCCAAACCTGTGCGCCCAATGCTTCAGCAGAACTATATTCTTTAAAAGCCAGAAAATGTGGTTTTCAAAGAAACAAATATTTAGTACCGCCTCTCTAAGTCAGGCATCAAATCAGGAAATGTATACTTGGAGTTTAAATTGGTGTAAGAATGAGAAAGGAACACATGGAGTGTGTGTGTGTAAAATGTGGTCCTGTTTTTCATCAGCTAGTCCAGTGTCGTGGAATGTGCCCTTGAATTCACCTAGCAATCACTACAGAGCACAATTTTGACTTTGCACAGACTGTCCTGAATTGTTGGCTTCATCCCCATCCCAACTTCATTTTGTACCTTAACTGGTAATGGTAATTGCCATTTTAAAAAAAGGGGGGGATAAGCTTACACTAGAGGGAAGGTGGGAAAATTCACTGATATTTAATTACTTTGGCAAAGTTGTTGCACTGGGATGTCAGGCAAGTTCTCTAGAACAAGACCATCAGAAAAAGCCCACCTACATGAAACCAAAGGCCTGTTGAGTCCAGCATCTGGTTTCTCACAGTTGCCAACAAGATGCTTTTGGGAAGCTCACAAGCAGGACATAATAAGGAGTACTTGCTTCTGAAAGAGCATCTAAGAACGTAAGAGCCTGCTGGATCATGCCTGTGGTCCATCTAGTCAACAGCCAGTTCTCACAGTTGTCAACCAGAATCCTGTGGGGAAACAGCAAGCGGGACTTGAACACTAGAGCACTCTCTTCTCCTGTGGTTTCTAGCAACTGGTATTCAAAAGCATTGCTGCCTTCAACTGTGGAGGCAGAGTATAGCCATAATGACTAACAGCCCTCTCGTTCATCAATTGTGTAATCCTCTTGTAAAGCCATCCAAGTTAGTGGCCATGACTGCCTCCTGTAGGCAAGTTCCTTAGTTATAACTATGTGCTGCATGAAGAAGTACTTCCTGTTGTCTATCTTGAATCTTCCTATGTTCAGCTTCATTGGATGTTAATAGGTTCTAGTGTTATTGGGGTGGGGGCAGGGGAACATCTCTTTATCTACTTCTTACTCGCCTTTTCTCTAAACTAAAAAGTACTAAATGCTGCGACCTTTCTTCATAGTGGAGTTGCTCCATCCCTTTTGGTTGACACTTTCTGAATCTTTTCCAACTCTACAATATCCTATTTGAGGTGAGGCTACCAGAACTGTACACAGTATTTCAAACATGATTGCATCATGAATTTGTATAATGGCATTATGATACAGACAGTTTTATTTTCAGTGCCTTTCCTAATGATCCTTAGCATGGAAATTGCCTTTTTCACAGCCATTGCACACTGGGTCAACATCTTCATTGAGCTATCTACTATGACCCCAAAATCTTTTTCCTGGTCTGTCACCACCAGTTCAGACCCCATCAGCAGATATGTGAAATTAATATTTTCCCCCCAACATATATCACTTTACACTTGTTTGTATTAAATTTCATTTGCCATTTTACTGTCCATTCACTGAGTTTGGGGAGGTCCTTTTGGAGCTCTTCACAATTCTTTTGTTTTAACAACCATGAACAATTTAGTATCATCAGCAAACTTGGCCTCCTCACTACTCAGTCCTAGCTCTATATTGTTTATGAACAAGGTAAAAAGTACAGGTCCCAGTTATGAAATAGAGAATTTTTGTAATGTATTGGAACAATGGAATACAAGATGCTGTCAAACCTTTTTCTCTGTCAGGAAATTTATAGGATACCATTGTACTTTCAGATTTCTTTTATTTACTTATGTAAGATATTTTGAAAGTTGTTGGTATCATGACATTTTAAAAACAAGCAGTTCTTGGCAAAATAGTTATGAAGTTGATAATCAGTAAAACAGAAAGGGAAAGATTTCAGATTTTCTTTGCAGACTCAAGTTTACTCTAAAAGTGTCACAGAGTGGATAGACATTGTCCCCCCCCCCACAGATTGGGGTCACGTAATGAAATTGATTGGCAGTAGATGGACAGTTGAGAAGGACACTAGGATGTATTATTTCACACAACACAGAACTGATATATGGAATTCACTGCCACAGAAAGTGGTGACAGTCGCTAGGTAAATGACTTTTGAAAGGGCTTTGACAAATTCATCGCACTTTTAATTGTGTAATCCCTCGATCTCCTTTGCCATTTTTATCAGCTGGTTGCTAAAGTTTTATTGTATTAAGTTTTAGTCAGTTTATTACTTGTGTTGGTAAACAGTACCCTGGAGTCTATTTTGATAAAGGGCAATGTTTCATCATCATCATCACCTTCCTCTTCAGTTTGCTACTGGGTCAAGTTTAATATAGTGAGCATTTACCTATAAAGTCCTAAATTACATGGGAATGGGTTATATGAGGGAGCAGCTTCTCCCATGCAGACTTGCCTGGTCATTAGGATCTTCTAAAGGAGGCCCTCCTGGTTGTGCCACAGTTTGTTGAGACCCATCTTGAGGCAACCAGGGGAATGGCTTTTTCTGTTGTAGCACCCAGCCTATGGTATGGAATAATTTACATCCTGGGATAGGGCAGGCACCAAAGGAGTTTTGCTTTTAGCACTTGCTGAAAACTTAGTTATTCTCCCAGGACTTTGCTGGCCATTAATAAATAGCAGCTTACTGTAATTTCCACTGGCTCTGTATTTGCTGTTGTATTTTAATATATATTTTTGTTCTTGTCAACCGCCTTGAATTTTTTCTTTTAATAAAAGGCAGTACAGAAAAATGATGTCACTGTGGTGTTGTCAGTAAACTGTTTAATTTCATTGAATATTCATTAATATATGTCATCACTAGTTCATTATTTATGTGACTATTTCAATTTTGTTATGTCTTGTAACTGTTGTGTAAAACATTTTGATATTGCAAGCCACCATGTGGATGCTTTACTATGGAAAGGCAGCATCGAAATAAATGATGGGGATCAAATAAATATATAAAAGTCAGTGTTAAACCAAGTTGTTCTATTTTCAAAGCTTTCTTTGTTTTTAATCCTAGGTAAAGGTAAAAAGTAAAGGACCCCTGGATGGTTAAGTCCAGTCCAAGGTGACTATGTGGTGTGGCGCTCATCTTGCTTTCAAGCCAAGGGAGCCGGCATCTGTCCACAGACAGATCATGTGGCCAGCATGACTAAACCACTTCTGGCACGATGGAACATCATGACGAAATCCAAAGCGCACAGAAATGCCATTTACCTCCCACTATAGAAGTACCTATTCATCTACTTGCACTGGTATGTTTTCAAACTACAACTATGAAGAGTGTTAGAAACATAGAACCAAATCCAGAGGAAGCAGCTAGTTGTCCGTAAATCCCATTGCAATCAACAGGACAAGGTAATTGGAACTAATCTGCGATCTACTCCCTTTGGGACTTATTTTATTTGGATTTAGCCAGGGGGTTTAGGACCTTTTGCAGCATTTTAGCAAGCAGTCATTGGATATGATCCAGAGGGACTTTGTCTGCTTTTTTAATCAGAGAAAGCATCTTCCAGAGTTCAAAGAAGCATCTCTGGTCCCAACACATGGAACATATAAAATACCAGGGAGGTTGTGGTTCGAGGACCCGACCCCCGCAATGTGGAATGAATGCACAAGGACACGTGATATAAGGTTAATGGGCAAGAAAAGGCCACAACTTTATTGATTACAGCAGTGAAAAGGTATTGGCTTAGGCATTGGATGTCTAAAACAAGGGGGGTTTATTCACCAGTAGGTGGAGTCTGTTGATGCTAATCCAACTATAGGCTCTCCCCTGCCCTGATGTCACCGAGGGTCGTGCCATGGCCTCCCGCCAAGCAGGCATCGGACAGAATACACGACCGCCAGATTCCTTTAACGGAATACCCAAAAATTGAAGGCATAGGCGATTTTCACACCTAGCCCTTTGACACACCACAACACATTATTCCAATGCCTAACCTACCCACCAATACCACGAAAGTTGTGACGATTGCTACGAGGTAGGCAAAAAAACCAAAAAGCCTAATACCAAATGGAAAAATTCCTACCAGGCCCCCCGGACAACCAGGGTGACCAACCTAAGGTCCATAGCAAGGCCAAGGAAAAACTAAGACCCTGAGCTCAAAGGGAGTGGAGGGTGGGTGACTTGCGACAGGACGACAGAGAGTGAGGCCGAGGAGGGGCTGGCGCCGCAGCATTTAGGCTGCTGTAAACGCCCCCTCGGAGGCACCTGGTTGGGTGCCTGCCGATGGGCGTGGGCACCAGCCAGGTGAGTGGGGGAGGCAGGGGGCTAACGCCTCCTGCTAGGGGCGGAGCTCGGGCTCCCGCCCACAACCACTCCCCTCTCATCCAGGGAGGAGAGTCTTTTAAAAAAAAGTGTCCTCCTCATTTGCTTATTGTTGGGTTTCTTAGTTTGTTGGTTTTGATGATGCTTCATACCACAACAATGGTGTTGTGTAAGGTTGGTGGTTTTAATTTTGGATATTTAATATGCCCACTTTTAGTCAGTTTAGGAACATGGGAAGCTGTCTTATGGTTTCTCAGACCATTGGGCCATCAGTATTGTCTATAGCAGCCTTTCTCAAACTTGGGTTCCCAGATGTTCTTGGACTACAACTCCCTTAATTCCTGACCACTGGTCTTTTTAGCTAAAGATGATGGGAGTTGTACTCCAACAACTTCTGGGAACTTAAGGTTGAGAAAGACTATTTTACACTTACTGGCAGCAGTTGTCCAGGGTTTCAGCCAAGGGATCTCCCAGTCCTCAATGGAGATGCCAAGAATTGAACCTGGAACCTTTGGCATGAAATGAATGTGCTGTACTACTAAGCCATGTCCCCTCTCCTATTATTATTATATGTTATGTATATCTGTTTACTACTTTAATGTATGTTACATTGAGACCCTTTGTAAGGTGAAAAATAAGTAAAGGAATATTAATATTAATATTAATAATAACATCATCATTATCTAGTTTTCATACTGAGTATTTCATTAATTTATACATTATTGTTAAACTTGTAGAACAAAATCCAGCACTGGTGAAAGTGCATACCCATTTAACTCAATGTCATTATACCCAGTTCTATTACAATTAAATATTGCCCTCTAGGAGAATGTGCTTTTTCTTCTATTCCATCTCCCTTGCTAGGGGATGGAGAGAGTTGAATCTTTCTTTATATAGCTGCCACTGAATATAAATGTAAAAATATTTAAATTGACGCTATGATGCACATGCTGTGCAAAGCTCTCTGCTTGGTGTCTGAGATAGTTGTGCTCCCACTGATCTCTGAGCCTTAGAGCACAGAGTCCCTGAATGGACCCATAAGATGACTTGCCCTTGACCAATGTTGCAATTTTATATCCTTTTTACCCTGATTAGAATGAAAAGGAAGAATATATAGCACAAATTCCTTTTCTACTGCTTCTTGAATTCAGCAATCTCAGACAGCTGAAAATGAGGTTGCATGTGGTGTGTATCAAATAATTCACTGTAGCCTCATCAAATATTTCCTTCAGGCTAAATTTAGTAATCCCTGATATCTCACCTGGCATAAATCAGCAAATAATTTGATCCTTTCTATATTCCTCTAACTTTGATTGCTTACGCTAGTTTGAAATACCGCCTTCCTTAAATTAGTGCCATACAGGAAATAATCCTAAAATATTTCAGGATGCAGAATTCATCCAGGGAGCCCCTTTCAAGGGAGGCACTTTAGTTCATCGAGATTCCAGAGAAGTTTACAATAAAGCATAAGTAGGAAAACTTTTTAAGGAGACCTTTTACTAATGACACAAAACAAGAGTAAGACAGCAAAAACACTTTCCACGAGCAGCTGTGTGATCAAAACTAAAATGCCTGGGTGAATAAGAAAGCTATCAACTTGTGCTAAAAAGATCTAACATTCAGCATAAGGGTATGTCTCTCTGGGAAAAAGCAGACTGTTGTACATATGTATGTGTGTGCGCGTGTGTGCAAAGCCACTACACAAGTTCCCCAGGAGGTGGGTTGCTGTTCACCAGAAGGGAGACAAAGAGGGGCAAAGTAGTTGGAAGTGAACTGGCAAGAGCACTGGATTGACTGCATATATTTGTAGTTTTCCGTGCTGTAAGCCACGGAACTTTGCCTACAAGAGCAGAATATGATTTTGTTCCAGAAAATGAAATAAATGAGGTAAACTACCTGGAATGTTGCCTAAAACACTGGAAGGGTACTAGGTTCAAAAGGTATTAGGTTGCCAAAGGCCAAGGAGGATAAGAGGTCTAAGTTGGCCCTCACAATTTGTTAGAGCAAGTAGTATGGATACAGTATAAGGCAACTTTTTATGTTCCCAAGTCAGATTATTGGTCCATCTAGCTCAGTGCTGTCTACAGTGACTGGCAGTGACTTGGATTTCAGGAAGGGTTCCTTCCCAGTCCTCCCTGAAGATGCTAGGAACTGAACCTGGAACCTTCTACATGCAAGGCAGATGCTCTCCCACTAACCCATCCTTTGAATATGCTTGAAGCTATCCAAAGTCCTACAACTCCAGCCTGATCCCATCTGCTACCTGCCTGACTTAGCCACCCTTGGGCAACTGTCATGCCCCATGGATTCCAGCACACGGTCATGACAGGACAAGCTGAAGCATCCCATGCAGAATAAATCCATGCTTTACGTTTTAGAGTTCAGCTGAAATCCCATTATGGCAGTATAGCAGAGGCACATTGCTTCTACCGTGACAGCCTTTGGAGCTAGATGTGAACATTTGCTTGGCCTACCCTTGCTGCACCCCCCTCCATGGTGGCTTTGTGTGCTACATCTGGCAATAGAGGCTATTAGCGGCACCATCAGCCCTATGCTGCTGGGCAGATATAATGCTGTGTACTGGGAAGGGAAAGAGGAAGAAAACTCCTTGTGCTTGCGGAAAGGGTTTATTGAGGGCTAAATACATTCCAGAATGCTATATGCCAATTCATGACAATGGCACAGGCCCACAAACTGCGATGCCCCATTGTGACAGCCCTTGTGCCCAGTCCTAAGTGATCCTTTTGCAGCACAGCTCATGAGATAAGCTTGTTAACCAGAATCAATCAATATGGCTAACCTGATCCAAAAACACCCACCCGCCCCGCTCACACATGAAAACAAAGTTCAACACAGCCAATCACAAACAAGCAACCACACCCTAGGCCAACCCCAACTTCTCTCACCACCAAAGGAGCACAAGTGAATAGTAAAGAGAACCCGCACAATCGATGCTGATACAAAACCCCACACATACATTAAGTAAAATAGAAACATTGCCTCCCAACCCCACCCTACCCACCATGGCCCCCTCCACCTCTTCCCCCCTTTTCTTCCTAATGTAACCCTAATGTCTCAACAAATGAAACTGACCTGTGGAAAATGTAACTTGAAAAAAGAGACATTGTGCATTCCTTTGTAAACCAAGAAATCTTTAATAAAAATATCAACTGACCAAAAAAAAAACACACCTAAGAAATGCAAGTCTGTTAACAAATTTGGGAAGAAAAGAGAGTAAACCTCAGGCTGTAATGCCAGGCACTTTTCCTTGGGAAAGCCCTATTGAACTCACACATGGTTTGCCACATAGGAATTGGGCTGCATAGCCACAAGGGATCTTCTATTCCCTATTTTTACTACTTTGCAGGAAAAGGAAAGATTTTTGCATTCCCAGTAAAAGGGGCAAAAACCACACACCCAGTTGAACTGGTCTCTTTGTCCTTTCAGTGGCTTGTGACCTGGCTTCCACTAGAGCTTTCTCATTCCTGGGTCTTTAAATGAATACATTTCTCATATTAGTGTAAATCCTGTCCCCTATATATGGGTGATGTCATTAATCTTGTTTTACACCATGATATATTACTAAGTGACACCATGCATTGTGCATGTATTGTTACTCAGCTCACATGCTTAGTGAAGACATTGCCCGCATGTGGAATGCATACCTCAAGCCAGCTGTGAAATATTTCTTTTTAAAACGCAGAGAAAGTGGAATTGAACATGAGGACAAAGTGCCTTTTCCCCTCACTCTAGAATGGAATAACAAAGTGAATGTTATGCCTGCAAACCTATGCACACTTAACAAAGCGAAAACCTCATTGAATCTAGTAGGACTTGCTTCAAGCAAAAATGTGTAGGGTTGCACACTGTAGGACTTAGGCTGCAACCTTATGCACACACTTACCCGTAAGTATGTCATTGTGAAACTGATGGGACTTAGTCATGAGTAGACATGCAAAGAGTTGCACAGTTAAGGACACTTACCAGATGTTTGAAACAAAGGGTCCATTTGTGTTTTTTACTAACACCCCAGTCCAAATCACCTTTACCTGGGGGTAACTCCTGTCCTTTTTTTAAGTGTAGTTTCAGGTGAGTATATTCATGATTGTGAACTGTTTTCAAAGGAGGAATGCAACTCAGTTTTAATAATTAGAATGCAAGATCTACATTGCCTTGAGAAAGTATGTTGGCTATGAAATGAGAGTTTTCTACTTTCTCTCCCATAGTGACAACGGTCATAAGTGAAGCATTCTAAAGTTGCTGGATTCCATCAGCCAGCACAGAGGGCCACAGGTCCATCACCCTTGAGTTCAAGGTAACAGGCAATGGGGAAAAAACCTTTGCCTGAGACCCTGCATAGATGCTGCCAGTTAGAGCAGACAGTCCTGGGCTAGATGTACAAATATATGGTATAGGTTATTTTGGATGTAAGGGGAAATATCCAGCCCATCTGACCAGTTGGTTTTTCCCAGGAGCTGGCAAGAAAACAAAATGTCGAACTTCTGTAATGCTCATAAAAATATTTTCTAAGTGATTTTTTTTTGTCACCATCAGCAATGGTGAGGTGGTTGTCTTCCCCAAAATCTAATTCCAGCACCAGTTGCAAATCCGCCAGTGGTGAAAACATTGCATTTACCAGTAATCTGACCTCAGAGAGAACGTGATAATGAGATCCACCAACAGCTCATTTCTAGCTTGGAATTCTTGATGGTTTATTTAGTTTGACTGACTGCAGTATATTGCAGCTACGAATATAGTTGCTATGGAAGGAATGCCTTACAGCCAGCATTTCTTTTAAAGAGGTCAGGAATTTGCCATATCTCTGATAAACACGGATGGTTTAATGATGGGAGACAATATAATAGTTAACATCTACTGTGCATGGCAAGGCTTATGCTTCAGAATTCCTTTCCCCTCCCCAAAAAATTGTGGATTATTTTTATTTTTATTTAGTGATGAAATATCAGAAATGTAGAGCAAATGTTCAGAAGTGATTACATGCTGACGTAATAAGCAGGGAAATATGGTTTGGAGTTGAATAAATGCCATAGAATTCCAGTATCTCAAGTGACCCATTGTAGCATCTCATTCATGTCAGTAAAGCCGGTTCTGTTTTCCTCCATGGCACTCACAATGCAAAAACGGCAGGAAATTCCTTTCCTGTCTTGACAGACTCTAACAAACACCCTCACAGCAAGGAAGTTTTCTGCCTCACTCATCATCCAATGTCTTAATGCATCATTTAGTTCTTTATTCAAGGCTGAGCATAAACTGAGCCAGTCATAGTCCAGCATCCCTATTCTCTTAAGTCATTGTTTGCCAAACTTTTGATACTGGGACAGAGTTTTCCACACCACTCCCCCGGGTTAAAACTGAAAGTATACTGTGTTCTTATGCTCAAAAAGATACACACAGATTTTGCTTTTGATCAGCTACCGGAACAATGGATGGGCATCCTGCTTGCAATTATTTATTTTTTAAATGTTCCATCCTCTCCTTTACTCAGCCAGTCAAGTACTTGCTTTATTGGCAAGGGTGATGCTTTGGGGATACTGCCCATATCTAGCATAGATTGTACCAGGGAATCTCATATCTGAGATTTCAGCACCACCCATTGACTGAAAATCCACTAATTTGCTTCATGGTTTTATCATTCTGTCATGGAATTAAATGGAGGTATCTGAAGTACTGTGCACCCTTCAGTTGATAGCAGACTGGTAAGAGACCTGTCAAATCAACTCTGTCCATGTGCTTTCCTGAGGAGACAGTGCTAGTCAGGTTCTCGGTCTAGTGGATAATGCTACACACTATCATGGATAGAAGGTAAACATTCTATTCAGGCTTCCCAGTTTTCCGCTTTCTTGATGACACGAGGGTAGCTGGATGCAAGAGGGACATGGCTCCTGCATCTTTTAACAGTTGTTGTGTAACAAGTTACGCCAACTGAGATTCTCTCTACTGCACAACTGTTAAATATACAATAGTCCTGTCATCTTTTGCATCTGGCCAATCTAGATGGAGCCCTTACCATCTCCTTTGAGATTTACCCTATCTCATTAAACACACACACACACACACACACACTTGCTAGCCCTGCAGATAAAAGACCCAACCTGTTTATAGCTGAACAAAAGAGACTGCAGAAAACAAGCAATGATTACAACGTTTTGATACTACTGCATACATGACTTAAAGTGGGGTCCTCTGGAGTAAAGACACTGAGAATTAAAGCCCCCAAAGCAGCAAGGCAAATGTGGGAGTCAGCTCCTTCCAAGCAAACATATATGCCTATATGCCCTTCTTTGGGGAAAAGCCCCACTACCCTAAGGGGAGTTACTTCCAAGGAAACATGCAAGCACAGTGAAGATGATTATGTCCTTGGAACCTGGCATTCTTCTTCTGTTGAACTCAATATTTCTGACAACTTTCAGATAGCTTTAGATAAGGGATTTTTTTTCCTTCTTACCATGCCACAGTCCATGTTTCTTTGTATTTCAGGGAGCCAGCATGGTGTAGTGCAGGGGTCAGCAAACTTTTTCAGCAGGGGGCCGGTCCACTGTCCCTCAGACCTTGTGGGGGGCTGGGCTATATGGGGGGGGATGAACCAATTCCTATGCCCCAAAAATAACCCATAGATGCATTTTAAATAAAAGCACACATTCTACTCATGTAAAAACATGCTGATTCCCGGACTGTCCACAGGCCGGATTTAGAAGGCGATTGGGCCGAATCCGGCCCCCGGGCCTTAGTTTGCCTACCCATGGTGTAGTGGTTAATAGCGGTGGTCTCGTAATCTGGTGAACTGGGTTTGCTTCCCCGCTCCTCCACATGCAGCTGCTGGTGACTTTGGGCTAGTCACACTTCTCTGAAGTCTCTCAGCCTCACTCACCTCACAGAGTGCTTGTTGTGGGGGAGTAAGGAAAAGGAGATTGTTAGCCTCCTTGAGGCTCCTTAAGTGGAGTGAAAGGTGGGATATCAAATCCAAACTCCTCCTCCTCCTCTTCTTCTTCCTCTTCTTCAGATGTTCTCCTAGCAAGCAAGCTAAGCATGTGTTTTGAGTCACTCTAAATGATAACATACCAGTGGAAAGTTGTCTCTGCTGAGCATGTTACTGGAAATGGCCAGAAAAATTGCTTTTTTTGTGGGAGTATGTATTTATATGCACGGAGCAGGCGAGCATGATTTAGCCAAAAAGCTGTAGACCTTGATATAGTAACTGCATGTCCCAGGCTGCACTAAGAACTTGAATGTAACTAATACCAGGAAATCACCATGCTGAAATGTTCAGTGTGTCATTCTTGTCTCATTTTAGATATCTGGAGTCAACGACAGAAGGCAGCATCCCTTTGGGAAGATGTGCTGCCATGTTACCTTTGTGTTTGAAAGTGATTGACTGCAAGAGTTCAAATAATTTATAATACAGACATTATTGTGAGAGTGTGGCAAGGATTTGCGACTTTCAGTAAATTAGAAACATGGAATCTTGTGAATGATCTTGTGGTTAAAAAAAGAAGAAGAACAGAAAACTCTGCCTTGAGAATACAGGCAGCACTAGTCAAAAGTGTTGTAAGGAATTAAGCCAAACCAGAAAGACAGAAGACCAACCAGATAAAAGACTATGCTATCTCACATCAATCTTCAGAGGATTCTCATAAATCAAACAAAGCTTACCCAAGACTAAGCCGGCACTGGCCACTATTTAAGGTTGAAATAGGCAGCTGTTGCTTAGATGTTGTAGAATATATGCAATGAAAAATAGGTGTGCTAAATATTTTATTGGACCTCTTTTGGTGTAAAAAATATGTATGTTTTTGAGTTGTACAGAACCCTCCAGTTGTTGAATTAAGAGGTCACATACTGTTACAAAGTCCATCCTATGAAATATGTTAACCTTACTATGTCGTATTAATCAGCACAGTTAATGCAAGAGGGCTCTATTATGTCAGAAAGACTGTGTAGCTTTTGATATTTGCAAGTCACAAAATTAGACTGAATTTTAGGTTGTCTCCCCTGCAACTTTAAGCATCTCTATGGTGTGAAGTAGCTTGGTATATGTAATGTTCCAGTTTCTGGAAGGAAGGACATGGAAATGGAACCATGCTGTGGGCTCCCTCTTATATGGCCAAGGTCTTCTGGCTTTAGTGAAGCAGAGCTGGAAGAAGACAGGCTGTAGTAGCTTCCACACTGCTAACATCAGGAGAGGGTCTGAGTTATCAGACTTGCTTACATTTTTAAAAACAGACTGACACATAATCTTTTAATGTCCAGATGAACAGGATGCATCTAAACACCTTTTTTCATTTGCAGTCATGTTTTAATATCCTGAGGGGTCTCTTACTGTTAAAAGGGCAACCAGTTATAACAAAGTAGAGAGTAAAAGGATATAAGTTGTCGAGTTCACTTAAAAACTATCTTGTGGTGCTGTGGTGTTTGATGTATTTCTTTCTCTCTCTTTTTGGTTTTTGTATAATTTTGAATACTGAAAGAGACATTCTTACAAGGGATGCAAAATTACCAAATTTTAATCTTCTTGAAAGCCACAACAAGTGACCATTGACTGGAACGTGAACAGCATTCATTGCAATGCCAAATTTACTTAATATCATTCGTAAATTTGGAACCATCCTTTGGCTATCAGATGATTGCATGTTAAAATACAACACAGCAGCATTTCAAGCATTTATTGAATAAACTGCTTGGGTAACTTTGAAATCCGCATCTGTTTTCTACACACACATACCTCTCTAACCTACCCCCACCACTACCCACACACATTGCAAAAGTTGCACACTATGTTTTAAAGCAGGCAGGTGTATTTATTATGTAAATTCCTCTGTAGCCATGGCTATTTCAGTGTAATACAAATAACTACTCTGATTTCATGCCCCTAAGGCAAATGCATTTATGAGTAGCTGCAGTGTACTAGCTGAAAGCTCCATTATATATATGCAGTAGATTGCGAGATTTTTAAGCATCTAAAGCGTGTTTGGCTTGTGGTTCCAATCATTGCAGTGTGCCTGGGAGCAGTGTTACAGATTCTCTATAGAGCGAGCTTATATGACTTATCATTGAATTTCAACTCTTACACAAAATAGAAAGGGAATTTGTCAATAAAACTGCAAGGGAGTGGTAAAGGCCTATATCCTCATCTGAAACAATAGTGGTAGTGTTCATGAGACTGTGTGGTACATGCAGACTTAAGCATCTTATATAATAGTGTCTGATGCCTCCGCAATCCTACCAGTTTATATTTCCTGAACTAATTTATGTATGTATTTAAGAAATGTAAACCCTGACTCTCAATCAAATGTTTCCAAGGTTGCTAATAACATATCTAAAAGCAGCAGCATGATAAAATCCACAGAAAAAAATGAAAACAAAGAAAACTAGAAATGTTAAAAAAAAAAGTTTTTCACATTCTTTGCCATTTTGTAGCTTATTTTGGCTTAATAAGCATGGGAGGGAGTGTGTGAAGAACTTCATTTGCCCCACCACAGTTCTTCCTGTCCCCAGTGCTGGCTATTTGCAATGAGAAGAAAGCTCTCATTGGTGTCAAGAGGAGCTTTCCTCCCTGTGAGATTAGCAATTGGATGGGTGATTCTAATCAGGACAACACTGGCGGCAAAAGATTAAGCCCCCTCCCCACTTGCTATGGTCCCAATCTGTCTCAGCACTGTTCTGTCCCTGCCCCCCCCCCGACACAGCTATCTGTGAAAGAAAAGCCAGTCAAGCAAGGGAAAACTACGTAACTATACACATTGAGGGCCCCTCCACACAATATTGTTGTCAAGAGACAATGGAGTGCTCCTCCAGGAGTGAAGTCAAACCACTGCATTAGCAGCACCAAATTGATGTCCCTGGGGCGCAAGCCTGGAGAGTGTGTATGGAGGTCCTGAACTGCCCATACAACAATATCCCCCTCTCAGCCCCACTAATGTGGTCCAAAGGAAAGCAGAGCAATACATTTGGCACCAGCTCGGCTGCAGGAGTTGTCAAAAGAAGGTGTACAAGACACCATCCAACAGCCTTAGGGTACAATACCTTCAGAGTCATTTAAGTCTTGCAGTTTGGTTCTTGTGATTACTTTTGTGATGAGGCAGATGAACTCATGGCAAGCAAACAGATGAAGTCACATTTTGGTGCAGCATATTGATTTAAAATGGCGCCCAGCACTCAACTGTCAACAAAGATCTCCGTCTCAGGAACCCTCAAGCCAAGTTTGGTGGTGATATTCTGAGAGGCAGCCAAACTTACAGAGAACAGACAGACAAACTATTTTCCAAAAATATATAGTAGATGTTCTGACTTTTAATCCCGTTCATTCTTTGTATCCTAGATATCTGTTCAAATCAGTGTATGATTTAGAGGGGACTAGTATAGCTCTTTAATCCTAGATGCAGTGCTTTTTACAGGTATGATAGGTGCCTGGACCCTGAAAAGTATGTACTACTATGCTGGCTCACTTAAACTCATGCCCATCTGCTAGAGTGGCATGATGCCCACCTAGGCACAAGGCAATATTGCAGTTTAAACAGGACACAGTTGCCAAGCACATATAAGTTTATAAGGATGGCTTTCAAAATCCAACATGTGTTACAAGTTGGGTATTTCCCCCCATCCCAATATCCTCCTGAGATACGAACAACCAAATTAAGCTTTATATACACATATTTCATTACCAGAGATCACATCTGCTGGATACCTAGTATAAAATTTGCATGAGGGAATTTGGTTGTTATCCTCAAAATTTGACAGATTTCTTGTAGGCTGCTTCTGAGAATAAGGCTGATCATAGCTTCTCTGAAAAATAATAATCATGCCAATACCCCTGAGTTCATCTTATTTTGAAGACTCTCTATTGGCACCACAAAATAAATGATAATTATCTGGCCTTGAGAGACATCTTGTCACTATTGCTTTGGACTAAACAAGCTCTAACACACAATTAAAAGAAAGCCATATGATTGGTGCTAGAAGTGTAAAAGCGTATCAGAGGAAAGCACCTTAGTGGCGCCAATATGTGCTGTCATTGTTGAGGAACCAACATTCAACCATTACGGAGAAAGAGCTAAGAAGGGGGGGGGGCAAGCGCAGGCCACTGGTAGAGAATACTGTCCAGTGAAGATGTATTCTTAAGGAGAGGAAACACACCAAAACTACTGATACCCCATGGCAGCCTTCCCCAACCAACCTGATGCCCTCTATATGTTGTTTGACTCCAAGTCCCACCATCTCCAACCAAGATGGCCAGCGATCAGGGATGATGGGAGTGGTCCTTCAGCCAACAGATGTGTACAAAAATGTGTATATTAGGATAAAGTGTGCATATAGATGCATATATTTGTGAAAGCATATACAGATATGCGGTATATTCGCAGAAATATCTTGCAAAAATGTGTATATTAGTCAAAACTGTTTGCAAAAATATGTCTGTTGGGGAAAATTCACACTAAAGTGCTAAAAAAAAAAAATGTCCACAGCAAGTTTTAAAAATCACAGATGGCAGCAGAAATGTTGAGAACTGAATTTAAGATTGGAAAAATGAGAAAATGAAAGAAATTGAAATCGAGAGATTTGCCCATACCTAGTGGTGGATCAGGACCAGCTATGCCACATTGTTTCATGAAAAACAGAAGAGGGAACGGACTGCTAATGAGAAGCTCAGCTGGAGCCCATGATAAAACCAAGAGCAGTGAGGGGATATCTACCTAAGCATCAGCCAATAGGAAATACAGGTGTTCTTAGGCTGCAGTCCTATGCCCTATTGGAATATTTATTTATTTACTAGTCCTATTTAGTCATCCTAATTCCAAATGCTGTTACCTGAAGGAGTGTGGGGTTGAGCATCCCATCTCCACCCCATGCCCCCATAACTGCCCTTCTTGTTCTCCTTCAGTTGCAGGCAAGCATTTGTAGTGGGGAGCCAGCCTACTCATGTAGGCTCCCTGTGTGATTTTAAACCCTGAAATCAATCAATCAATCAATCAATCAATCAATCAATTATTTTTTCTTAATATTTATAGGCTGCCTTTCTGAGTACAATCCACTGAAGGCAGCTCCCGTAATAAAAATTCAATACGGTATCGACAATACAATATATAGAAGCATCTAATACGACAATATCTCCAAAGTTACTAAGCTGGCAGTAACAACAACATGAAAAACCACACCCAGTCAAAGATAGGAGACATAATCTGCCAGCAGAGCAATGTAAAGAAGGAAATTTGGAGGATGTTCATGTTGATGTGGCTCCATGCAATCCTTCAACTGGCTCAGGCCCAAATTGTTTATGGCTTTATATATTTAAAAAACAGCACTTTGAAGTGGGGTCAAAACCACACTGGCATCCAGGACTCTGGTGGCCACATTTTGAACCAGCTGGCCTTTCTGAGCCATTTTCAGTGCTCAACGTTTTGTATAATTAAATCATGGGTTAGTGTGGCCTGGTCATGAGCAACCTCCATGAGCAGAGTAGGTGTTCCACTTCAAAAGCGATCCAACTCATGGGAAAGCGATAGGGTCTGTAACGTGGGGAAAGAGCTAGCATACTTGTCCCCCTTCACTCTGCTAAAGATATGCCTGCATAGGCCTATTGTGCTGCACACACTATTCTTTTTGCAGCAACTTTCGGGGGGTGGGGGAAATAACAATTCCATGGTCAAGGAAGTAATTCATTTTGTTTTATTTCTGTAAATGAAGATGCAAAATAAACTGCAGGACACGCATAGTGTGAATTTAATCTAATTCCTTTTCATCTGCAGACCTGGTCTCACCAGAAATAATTACTCTGGTTGTGACACATTTCTTTACCTAACTGGGGTAAAGTGCCATTCTTCATGTAGGCTACTCACAGCAGAACCCAAAACAGTGGACCTGTATGAATGATATTGCTCCATTCAACACGAGCACCAGGTCACTAGCTAATGGGTGACTTGGCGGGAATCCAGAATCATGAAATCCTGCACTGGAGCTCTTCTCCCCTAGTTACAACTGTGAAGTATGGTGGAACAGAAGCCTAATCAGATAGCAGGAAGAAAAAAAAGATGAGTTGGGGGATGAAAGAGAGAAAGAACGAAATAGGAAATTATTCTGTTTTAAAAGATGGCATTTGGTGTTTTCAAAGTATTAACTTCCTTCTTTCTTTTTTTGCTTTGTGACAAATGAATGTAAAAATGCTCATGCCTTGTGGCCTAAAGGACAACACAGTAGGATCAATGTTCACTTTGTACTCTATGAAGCTTGAGATTAAAGTCTCTACTGATAAACTGAACATTCTTTAAAACTGACCAGAAGCAAACATTGTCTGTTTGCTGCTACTTTATTACAAAGATACCACTGAGAATAGTGAAGAATACTGTTTGATCTTTAACAGGTTGACCAAATGATTGCAGCAGTCAGCTGTGGTACATGAGATGCTTTCTGCAAATTATTGTTTCTGGTTATAAACCTTTATCATAATATCTCAGAATGAATTATGTATGTATTTCATGTTTTCTCTTCTCCTATCAGCCTTGATGTTCTCATTTCAAGTTTCACCCTAGCCTCCTAATAATGCAATATTGAGGCCATTCAGACACTAATTATGCCTCTATGGCTTTCTTGAAATGACTAAATCAGCATCACTTCTATAATTATCATTAGCAACTTTGTATCAGTGGCTTGCATTACACAAGAAGCTCCGCATTAAATGAGTTATGAATATATATGCATTTATAGCAATGAATCTACATTCTATACCTATCTCTTCCGCTCTCTGTTTATTTATTCACTTGTGTAGTGCTATGTATATACACACACATACTTAATGTTGCTATGTGATGCTTTTTGCATGCAATTAAATACTTGCAAAATATATGCAACTGGATACTGAGATGTTTTAACATAATGATTCAGGACAATATGCCAATGTGCTGTTGTTGGATATGGCATGTAGCTCAAAATATCCTGAGAAATCAAGACCAATTATGATATTTGATGACTTCCTGATCTCTCATGTTTAACTAAAAATAAAGCAAGAGTGATTGGAAGGCAGGACAAAGTAGCCAATGCAAGCAATTGCATTGTTCCTCTGCAGTCTTTTGTCCTGAAAACAAACTGAGATGCACATACAAAAGGACTATGCTTTCTATGTGGCTATTCCATGTTTATCCTGTTTCAGGCTTGTATTCTCAGAATGTAATTAGGCACGTTTTCTGGAATATTTAGAGGTGGGGGAAGCTCAGAATTCAGAAACCATTCAGACTAGGCTCTAAAGTGATGACTGCAATGTAAGAAAATCTAAATATTAATATCAGTGAAAGCTTCACTACCAGTATCAACAGTTAGGGAGGGGGGTGTCATTGACACTGGTGTGGGGAGAAATGGTTAAAACACTGCTTGTTGTGCATCACAATCACAATCCTGATCCTGAATTTTGTTTTCAATTTATTTATTTATTTATTTATTGTTTATGGCCAAAGAATTTGGCTTTTTAATGAGGAGTCTTTAAGGACTAGCCTCACCACTCCAAGCAGTTAGTCCACAGTCTCAGGGGAAACAAGTTGAAAGTTGCCTGGCCTAGCAGTGCTCAATGGTATCCGAGGTCCCATCATTCTCTGACTTTGCCACAACAGTGTCAAGGTCAGCATGGATGCAATAGGGGAGTGCTTGGCAAATTGGTAACAGCAGCTCCTTGAGGGTTCTAGATGTGGCTGCTTCGCCACTTTAGCATTAAAATGCTAATAAAAACAAAAAGATCACCCACAGGGTTGGATTCACAAAAAAACCATTAATTTATTTTGCTGCCTAACCATAATTTATTTTCAAATTTCTGCACCTATGTATCTTTCCCCAGTAACAATGTGTGTTTAAAAAAAAACACTTGTAATGGGCTCTCTTGTATTTTATGACCTATATTATTACTCTCTGGGTAGCAAAATGATGGTGCCAAACTAATTATTGCTTTGTCTAATTTTAAATCCAGGTCTAGAGAGATTAACAACTTGCACATTAATTCAAGCATCAACAGACTACATAACATAATGCAGATTCAAGGGAATTAAGGAGCCTGTTCTGAAAAACCTTTATACACTTTGGGCCTGAACCTAAGCTGGTGTAAAGTATTTTCATGATGGCGTTTTACTTTGGAGGCAAGGGGATCGGTATTTGCTGATGAGTTGACCTCTTCACTTTGTTTTTTAAAACACTCTTGGCCATAACCCAACACAGAGTTAATGAAATTAATAGGTTGTATCCATTGGTGGCTTTGCTGCACCAGAAAGCACTTTATTCCTGAAAGTCAGAGTACCTCATTTTTGCTGATTCCTCCTACCTACTAGACAGCTATATGAAGCAGATCATATGTCCCCCCCCCCCTTTGGCTCTGGCTTCAGCAAACATTGGTTGCTACTATGCCTGGTACCAGCTGCCACACCCAACTGTTTTTTTCCTGTCAGTCATAGGGGAAAGGTTCCCTACCCCTTTCTAAAGCACAAAGCTGAACCTAGATTCAGACATAATGAGTAATGAGTGGTTTTTAAAAGATGCAAACTCTTTTGATCTTCTTGCAACCACTCCAGGGAAGAAATAATAGGGGAAAGCACACAAGTCCGAGGCTCATTCACATAATGTGAAGCGATAGCTTACTGTTACATCCAAACTGTGGTCACTGTATGACCAAATCTTCTCTCCCAAGCAAAATGGGCACTTGCTCACACCCTGAGATACGTAGAAAATATTTGTGATTGTGGTGGTCTGTTTACCTGACTCGTATGCAGTAGGAAAACCTCAATCTGATGATCAATTCTTATATATAACTTTACAGCTATTTTCATTTGCTGTGGAATTGAATCTGGGGTTTCTGCTGTGTTCCTTTAAAATATAAAAATGTATACTGGCAGGTCTCTAAGACCTTCCTGTAAATCCCGCTCAGTAGACTTAAAAATAATAATAATCGTGATTTCCCACTGTTGTTCTTTTCACAAAGAAAATCTATGGACTGTATGAATAGTATGCTAAATATTTTATTAACAAAACTGTTCCTAAAAGTGTGTACAAAGGCTTCAGATACCACAAAGGGAAAGGGGCTGCTGCAGTGATTTTGAAATCACCTTCGCATGTATGGTACATGGGTTGCTGAAGGACCAGTTTGACCCCCTTGATACTACTGAATATTACTTTGACTCATCTCTTAATTCTGATTATGTGGTGCAGTTGTATCAATCTAAGGTCAAGGGCCTGAATAAATTCTTTTGTGAGGGACTATTAGCAGGTCTATTAGAATTGAAAAGACCCATGCATCTAAATGGTCTTATGAGAATAGAATTACAAATGATGCGTTTTTAAATAAATTGTCATTTCATGGAAACTTATTAGAGAACTTATTGTATTGTTAATGCACAATATTGTTAAGTGATGCCGTCCATTTGTAGAGTAATAGTATAAAGGGGTTGAGAAACAGTTTTATTGATGTAGTTTTTGCTTTGATTCCATTTGTTGCATTTTACTGTAGATTGGTGGAGAAAGTTGAAGTCTTTATACCTTACATTTAAAAATATTTTTTCTTGAGGCTGCAATCCTATAATACTACTCTGGGAGAAAGCCCCATGGAACTCAATGAGACTTACTTTTGAGTAGATGTGTATAGGAGTGCAGCCTCAATCTCCTTCCTATAAAATGTTTCTTTCTTTCTTTCTTTCTTTCTTTCTTTCTTTCTTTCTTTCTTTCATACTCTTTTATAATTTATGAAGCAGAAATGATAAAATTAATGTATACTTTAGTCAAAACCCTCCCAGAGCAGCTTACATAAGGAAAAGGGAATGTGAGAGAGGAGGCAGAATCAAGCTCAAACTCAAGTTCTTGAAGTGACCATTCTTCTAATGCAGATGTGTCTATGCAGATTTCTGGCTGGCTGATATAAACAACGCCTCCTGATATAAGTTCTGTCTCTCTTGTCCTTTATAAAAACCAGTTCCTCCCTGGAAGTACTTTCCATCCAACACCAGATCTAGGAACAGAGCAGGTGACAATGTCTTGGCCAGAAGAACAGGGTTGCTCCCACCACACAGTTCTTCTCTCAGACAGCCATCGTCATGGTAGTTGCAATCCTCACAGAAGGGGACCTGATGGAGCTACCCTCCTTTCATGCTGATGTTAGTGGTGATTTAAGCACTCTGGGGCAAAATACATAACATCAGCAGGACTAGTGTCTCATCCATACTTGGAACGCAATCAGCAGACAAGCCTAGAATTGTATTCTTGCTTGGCACTGGGCCTAACTTCCAAGTAAAAGCACATAGGCTGTGAGCCTTGCAACAAATCTTTATAGTAGGCCAATATAGTAGACCTCAAATTACTTTGGTGCTGAGGGCTGATGCTAACAGGTTCACCTAAGGTTCCCCAAGTGCATGGTTGAGGTGAGATCCAAACTGATTCATCTCACAGCTCATTCCTCCAACACACTGCACTAGCTCTCATAGAGCTGTCAAAATGTCCACAGGTTATGGTGACATCTCTTTATATAGCAAGAAAAACAGAATGTGTGCATGTGTGCACGTACAAAGGGTTTATTTTACATGAACAGGAATTCTTCTTCTTCTTCTTTTTTACAAATGGCACACATGCCAGGAGGTAGTGGCACAGGAGGCAAGGGAAATATGGAACTTTGTTCCATAATTAATTTTATCTAAGAATATAGTTTATGCAGCACTTGCCCTATTAGAATGATCTGAATGGTCTTTGGAGAAATATAAACCTCTAGTCCCATCTTGGAACAACTAAGTGAGCCAGCTGTTATAAATTGAAACCATTTACTGTTTGTGGATTGGTCCTTCTGCATACAAACAATAGTGCTGGGGAAGAAGAGAGCTATCTTTAGTGCTTGAGCATCCCTATGTGAAACACCTAACACAGCCTTCGCCAAGCTGGTGCTCTCCAGATGTTTGGTACTCCAACTCCCCATGCTGGCTGGACACCGTGAAGGCTGATCTAACGCATTATTAGAGTGGCTGGGACAACCCAGTGAGATGGGTGGTGTACAAATGATAAAATTCTTCTTATTCTTCTTCCTTTCAGTACTGACAACATAGATGTATATCAGGGACTGGCCGGACAAAGAGGTGTGGTGGGAGGCACCAACTGGGGAGCCTCCAATGGAAACCTCGGAGAAGGAAGGTTCAGAGCCAGGGGATTTGTGGTAGGACACCAAGGAGAGGTCAGAGAGAAAAGATTGGAAGGTGGTCTGGATGCTGAAGGGGCAACAGGGTTTAGTGAGCAGGACGAGCCTGTGAAAAGCAGTTCAGACTCCGAGGCCAAAGCAGAGGAGGAGAGGCGTCAAGAGATTGCTGAAGAATCCAGGGAGTCTCCCTCTCCTGCTGTTGCAAGCTCCCCTCCTCCCTGGTCTCCGAGAATTTGCAAAGTAATGAGAAGATCAGAACAGATATCAGAGGTGCACAGACACAGTTTGAGACTGCTTGGGAACCATCCAGGAGAGAAGGAGCTTTAGAGAGGGTGAAAGGAAGGGACCTTCAGTCCTGGCAACTGCTTCATAGGTGCAAGGCCTACTTGTTGCTGAGACCACAAGGCCAAGTTGCATGTCCGTTTCCTTGCAGAAAGAGTTAACTGATAACTGATATCTACTTATTTTATTGCTGACCTGTGTCTGATTCCAGCCCTGACAATCTATGTGATAGTAGCAGGGTGGTCTCTCAGCATCTCCAGACAGGGCTATAAAAGACCCCTGTGTGAAACCCTGGGCGGTCAGAGTCAAGGATATACCTGTGGGTTTAGGGTGGTATATAAATTCAATCTATCTCTCTATCCATCTATCTACAAATAAATAAAAGGATTAGGAACCTGTGGCCCTCCAGATGTTGTTGGATTCCAGTTCTCAGTCCTCCAGTCAGAATGTCCATTGATCAGGGATGATGGGAGCTGCAGTCCAGCACCATACTGAATGCCACAGGTTATCTGTGTGTTAGAGACAATACCGAGCTTCGCTGAGCAATAAGACAGCTTCTTATGTTCCTGTGGAAATGTCTTTATTTGTTTATAGCATTTGTGCCCGAATTCTACAAGTTTGAGGCAGCTCACAACAATAATCTATAATAAAATAAAATGACATCCTCATGTAAAAATGGCAACACTAAAATTAAAAGCACAGGACATTGAACTCAGCAGATTATATCAGATAGGCATACAATATTTGTTTACTGACCAAAGGTCTTTCTAAACAGATAGGCTTCATTTATTTATTTAGAAGATTTCTATTCAGTCCTTCACTAAAAACTCCCAGTGTGATAAAAGAAAATAAAAGAAGTGGCCATTAAAACAAAACAAAGCCATTAAATTCAAAAGAACGGATAAAAACACAGTCAAGGGAACTTACGCTATATGCTGAAATGCCTGCACAATTTTTTTTAAGCCTTTACGTGGTGCCAAAACAAAACATCAAAGAGGCCTCCAAGTAAACCTCTCTGCAAAGAGCATTCTACAGATGGAGTGCCATGACCAAAAGGGCTGCCTGTCTGGTCACCGGCCCCCTAATGGCTAGGAGGGATGAATTCAACCAAACATTGTGGGATATTATCCCACAGCCTTGGAGCTACAGCAACAAATGCCTTGCTTCCTGTTGATGCCATGTTCACTTCATGCAATAAAGGTCATAGGAGAAGGAGTCTTGAATGGTAATAGGGGAGAGACACATATAGAGAGAGTGCTGACCCCTGAAGTTTGTAGGCTGTCCCTGGCCATTAGTACAGGTGTCAAATTCAGATCTGATGTTCTCTTCCCCCACCCTTTCTTACCCGTGGCCCTTCCACAAATACACAACCAGTGCCATCAGAGCTGACAGCACTGATCATTCATTTGGGGAGGATGTACAAGAAAAGCAGCAGGTCCTTGCTTGGCCTTCTTGCTTGGCAGGAAGAAGATATCAACATCTCTGGAGCTATTTTCCCCATAGAGGAAAATCAGGCTTCCCTAAGACAAGGTAAGGATGTGGGAAAGTCTTCTCCAACCTGGTGCCTTCCAGTTTCTTGGACTACAACTCCCATGGCTGCAGCTGAGTTGTAATCCAAAGTGTCTGGAGGGCAATTTAAATCTATATGGAAATATGTGCAGCGTGGGGGCTCAAGGTTAGGCAACCCACAAGGCATGAGGGGCTGATATCAGAAGGAAATATCCCTTTCCCACTATGAGCATGCAGGAATTGTTTCTCCTAATGCAGAGAACGATTTATTTACTTATTTGATTTCTTACTCATCCTTTACCACAAGGTCCCAGGAAGGATTACAAACCCAAACATTGCACATATTTCCATACAGATTTAAAGCTGTAAAAGGTTACATATATTATGAGAAATAATTTAATAATCTAATAGGATCTACTCTGGAAGGGACCAACATGGACTGTGTATTATTTGTGTATTATATATAGCATGCAAGGGAAGGAGAGACTTGTGAAAGGAAGCATATGAATATAAATTGCACCTAACTGAAAACTATAGTTAACTGATGGACATGCAAGTTAATAATATACACTAATGTATATTGGGACACAGCTGCCGGTAAGTGTGCATGGTACTTGGACTTTCATCCGAGTTAAATTTAGACTTTTATCTGAGCAAACATGCACATGCTTGGGCTATATGGTTGGTGAAGTGTAGTTAAAGAAAGAGCTTGGCAATCCTGCAGGAGAAAACAACAACCCCATACACATAAAATTGGAGCAATGTGAACAATTATATGCACATGAGTAAGACATAATGGATTGACAAGTCCCACATTAAGGCTGCAATTCTGTACTCACACGGGTGAGATGAAGTCCTGCTGAACTCAGTGGGATATACGGTACCTTTCAGGAGATATGTTTAGGACTGCACTGTTAACTACCTCTAGCAGCACAAAGACAAGCTCCATGGGATGTTTATTTTTATACTGGACAGAAGACTATTCCATGCTACTTTCTATGACAGTCCTTTTCATAGAGCTGGGAATTTGCCATTCTGGCATGCAAAATGTCCCATTGAGTCTTCTGGCACTTGAATACACATTAAGGAGATGTTTGAGTTGCTCTACCTTCTCGCCTTCTGGCTGCTTTGCAAGTACACTGGCGTTAACCTGAAGAAAATCCAAAAGTTTACCATCGTATGCCCAGTTCCTGGGGAGGAGGCTCTATAGAAATCACTGGGGCTTATTTTCTGTGTACACAGAGGTGAGTCTCAAGGTACTAGTGCAGAATATAAATGATAAAAGGGAAACATGGGATAAAATGCCACTCCCTGTGTTAGATCCTCTGTCTGGGCTTTTAACTTGCATATGCAATGTGGCAACATAACTCTTCCCTCCCAAAATGGACTGTGAGAAAGTATTCATTGCATCCAACATAATAAGGTAAGGAAGGGTATGAAAAGCCCGAGATGAACACCAGCTTGCCTTTAAAGTAGGGGGAGGTCGCAGATTGAGAGATGTAGCTTCTGATTAAGGCACTGAAAGTGACAAGTGGATTTTGCTCGAAGACAAAAGACCATTGGTGGGTCCCTGCAGCAAAGCATTTGAGAATGGATTCCATCAAAAAGGTTCTAACTCTAAGGTTTGGATTTGTCTGTGCATGTTCCTCACACAACAACAATTAAACTAACAAACTAACTAACAAACAGGCAAGTGATTATTTGTATGTGAGGTACAACAAAGGCACTTGTAACAACACAAACAGAACTATCATATCACATCACTGCAAATGCAGTAAAAGTCAATGGAGGTAGTTCACATAATCAACTATGAATCATTCAGTTGTAAAGAGATATCAAATCATAAGCAAACATGTATTTTTTGATATCAAAGCACCAGCACGCACCCATCCATACCTCTCAAGAAGGTGCGGTGGCCATAGGATCCTAAACACTTAATCCCTGAAGCTGCTGGGCATGTTCCCTGAGCTGTAAGTAGCAAGGGATTTGCAAGGAGCCACTCTGATGGCTAGATTCTTTCTAATCAACTTTCACAGCTCAAATTATGGGGTATTTCACTAATAGGAGATAAAGGAGAGATGGGACTTGCTGTATAAAAATTGATTCCAGAGACTTATCTCTGTTCAGTCTGGGCTCAAATTAACTCTTGGAGATTATACTAAAAATTAGTATTAACGATGCCCATTTTACAGGTGAAGAAACTGACACTTGCAAATGATAACACAGAGGATCGCAAGAGGTACAGCCAAACCCTTTGCATGTTTACAACTATCACAATGCAAACTGGACTCACTTCCAAGCAAGCCTGTTTAATGACATCACACCTCAAAGTATTTTTACTCAGAACTAATTCAAGTATTTCAACAGGACTTGGTCCTTGGCAATTTAGGATTGCAGCCTTGGTATATTTTGTCTTCCCACTCCCATGTATCCTGTGGGAGATTCCTGGTGTACTCAGCACCTCACCTCAGATGATGCTGCCAGTTTGGATCCACAGGGAAGTCCTTTTAAACAGAGAGCAATTCAGTAGAACTTCCAAGAAAGCATACCTAAGATTGCAGCCCCACAGCACTATCCTAGTACAGTAAACAGAAACACTCTGAAGAGTTTAATGGGATATTACATCTGTATCCACTGCAGTGATTTACTAAGAAATGAAGCCCCGACTGAATTCACTGGGTCCTATTCCGAAAGAAGTGCGGCTTTATTTGCTCAGTGAACACTCTTCAACCCAGCGGAAAATTTCTTTCTGAGGAAAGAACTTGTGCAGGACGGTGCCGTGAAACGTCATTTGGAGCAAGTGAGAGCAGGGGATCCTGCACGCAAAGGAACTTCCAAGTGGAGACAGCGGGAATAAAATGCAACTGTTAGGGGGGGAAGTCTAATGTCTCTGGTCGTTTTTCGCTCCCCCCCCCCATGCTGCTGCTATCCTGCATCATTCAGGCTGCTATCCCCTTTGCCGCACACAGTTTGTTACCCGGGGGGTGCGGAAAGCTCCATAAGCATACAGTGCGACTTTATTCTTTACCCGCGAGCAAGCACACAGAGCAGGATCGGGCTCACCCCCCCTTTCCCGGTCTTTCTCTTGCTTCAACCGCTCTCGGCTGTTGCCGCCGCGCAGCATCCCAAAGTCTAGGGAGCAGAGTCGACGGCGAGCGGGCTGCACAGAGGCATTACTGCCACTGAGCTGCGGTAGGGCCTGGAGCTGGAGGCGCCGCCGCCGCTGTTGCTTATTGCGAGGTGGGGACCAGGCGGTGGGGGGGGGGAGGCAGAGACGTTGGCCGCCGCTGCTGTGGGGGGGGAGGGTTGGGGGGGATGGGACGGGCTATGGCGCTTTCCCGGCTGCAGGGAAAGTGCCCGAGCTGGGAGAAGTGTTTCTCTTGCTGCAGGAGGCGGAGGCGAGGTTGGGAGCAGGGATCCCAACTCCCCAAGTTCCCGATTCGCCTTTTGGCGGCCGCGGGAGGGGCGGGAGAGCTTCCTGGCTGCTCTGCCATGACCTCCCGGCCACCTCCAGGCAGTGTTTGCAGGCTTCCTTGCAAGCGACAGCCCCTACCATGTAACCTGACCTGTGCAGCCAGGGGCCTGGTGGTGGTGGTGGTGCGGCGGCGGCGGCAGTAGCGCGCGGCCATTGAGCTTCCTCTCCTCCTCTTCTTGCCCATGAATCTGGTGCGTCTCTCTCTCTCTCTCTCTCTCTCTCTCTCTCCCTCCCGATATCCCCCCACCTTCTTCTTCTCTCTCTCTCTCTTTTTTGAAAACTGATCTTTGGCTCCGAGTGTGAAAGTGATTTGAATTTGGCTCGGCGGCGCTCTGCGCAGGCGTTCAGCTGCTGGCATGCTGGCTCTTTGCGAAGCAGCTGTTTTGGGTTTGAAATTCCAACATGGCAGAGGCTGCAGTCAGTCTTCCCTTCAAAAACTTGGAATGATTTCAAATCATAGGCACCTTCACTTAACCCGAGCCCCCATTCATCAGCGAACAGATAGGATCGATGCTGCTCTAACCTACCGGGCTTCTCTACCAAACCTCCAGGTAAGATCTCCCATCGCCGTTCGTCTCTCTTCATCCTCCCCCCCCTCCCGCCCGCTCTGTTTAAAATTTTATATAATTTTAAATATATCCCAGGCGGCTACGGGCGCTTTAAATTTTGTGCGTGTGCCTTTTAAATATTAAATCTAAGCCATAATGCTTTAAATCTATATTTAAATATAGGACATGCTCCAGACTGGTTTATTCTTTTCTCTTTTCCCCCCCCGTTCCGTTTTTCTCATCTAAGCGCAGCGTGGAAAGTAAAGAGATAGCATCGCGGTGGATGGTTCCCCCCGCTCTCCTTGATCGTTGCTAACAATAGTCAGGAGCCCAAGAGTTCGCGATTGCGAGATTTAGAGCTTCCCCCTCCACCCCACCCCGCCGCCAAATCCACTTTCGCTTAAGTGGGTCTCTTTTATTTTTTCAAATTGGAGTCCAAGCAGGAACGCGCGGATAAGATGCGAGTTAGGTGTATTGGGGGAACGAACTTTTAAGCAAATTAGTGTGAATGAGGATCGGCGGAAGGGGAAAGTTAGGGTTAAATTGCCGTGTTTTAGTTCAGGGTGGGGGGGGGCGTGAATATGTCAAGAGAAGCTGATGCAGTAAAATGTAAGCACATCATCGTGGAGGGAGGGGGGACAGCACGGTGGGCGTATTGTTGGCTTGGAACGGAGAGAAAGATGTATAATTTAATGGTATATACAATCCACTGATCCTATTACTATTCTCCCTGGAGCTCTTGTTAGTTTCAATGGGAGTGAGTGAAATTGACATGGACTTGTATTCGTGGTCATGTGCTCTTCTCCCCCCCCCCTTTCTTTCTTCTCTTGTGATCTGAGATCCCCTTTTTGTTGATGTTGCTTTCCCACTTAATTATATGCATGTAGGTTAAATGAATACCTGACGAAAGGGCCCACGTTTCAAGGCAGTGACATTTGATAGCTGAGAGGAAAAGTGGCTTTAATGAAAAGCAACCTTTGGAATTCCTGCTTGTGAGGAGGAGAAGAAGAAGAGGAAGAGGGGGAAAAATCCAATTCAGCTTTTTTGTGCTGCCAGCAAGAAATGATCAGTAGCACCAGTGTTTATGGTATGTCTGCTTTTGGGATCTATGTCTTTCTGTTTCTTTCTCTCTCTCTTTCTTTGCATCTAGATAAATTTTTAAAGCGCATGATGAAAAAAAATATCTGAGGACTTTGCATGTGGATATGGCTAGAGATAAATGATGTTAATGGTAAAGCTTTAAGTGTGTAAATAAGCAGTTTTTGTGTGTTATCATTTTGTTTCTGATTTCTGCTTTGATTGTAGTGTTACTTTTGTTCTCAGTTGCAATGCTAAAGTTGCATGTTACCAAAAGTGAACTGTGTACACTCAAATACTATGTAAATTAGTAAACTCACTGACTGTAAAAAGGGGAGGGGGGAAACCCTGAACATATCTATGCCTACACTCACAGCAAATGTTTCCTTTTAAATTTTAAAGTAATAGTTATTGTTTCTTACTCTATGCTACCGTTATATCTTTCCTCCCTCTACTTTTTTGTAGGTTTTAGATCAGGATAGGAAAATAAGATGATTCATAGGTGCACAATAACCAATTCTTCCGCCTCCCTCCTCCAGTTTTAATAACGACCTGTGTATTTTCTGTCCTTTTTTCCATATAGCTGCTTGTCATTGCAACATACTTTTAAATGATTGTAAGAGGCCACATTCTGCAAAACACCTTTAAAAAAATAGGCCTGGAGGGATCTGATGAAATGGGGCAGGGAGGATTTCAATATATTGCAGTTTACAAAAGTCCAGTTACAGAAGCTTAGAGAAAGTATAACAGCAGATTTTGTTTTGCGCACAAATGCAAAAATTAGGAATTTGTGGGGTGACAAAAGGACAGCGAATTGTCTCACTTTTACTAGCCTGTGGGAGAAGCAAATAAGGACAGAGCAAAACCTCATGGTCAGCTTAAGTACGTGACCACTGATCTTTCCTAACAAACCTGAATCCAAAGCAAAGCTTAAGTGCCAAATGTCCACTCCTAGGCTGATGCTAGTAGGTGCCTATATCTCTCCAAAGTAACCCTGAGCCGCTGTTACAATAGGGATGATTATCTGATTATTATTATTTATTTATTTTGCATTTGGAACTTGTTGACTTTAAGGCGATCAATACAGCAACTGTTTATTTTAGATGCACATAATTTGCCCTGAGACATGTTTTTAAGGGGGAGGGGGGAGAGAGCAGGAAGACACGGCTTTCTCTTTCTCTTCTCTCCCTGCCCCCCCCCCCCGCTTTTATTTCCTAGAGCTGTTGGAGCGAATGTGATTGCCAGATGGGAGATTTCCCTCTGTGATGTTAAAGCTGTAATATATATTCACAGCAGATTGGACCTGCTGCTTGTGATGAGGATATTACATTTATAAATTTTAAATCGGGAATTGGATAGTGTGCTGAGGGCTGAAATTGGATGGGGTGGATGGTGGCCACTGTTTAAATGCAATTCCTGGATGATGATGATGATAATTCTAATAGTAGTAATACACAGTCATCATGGTTGGGTGACATTGCTTTGTATATTGTATGGCACTTGTGCACTTTATTCTTTCCCCCCAACCCCTCTGGGTCTGCCCTCTTCTCCTTCTCTCCACCCCCACCTCTACTTCTCAATTTCCTAGTAGAATATCTTGACCAGCAGAGTGATTTTGAAAGCGGCCGAGTTTTCGGGGAGGGGTGAAGAGGATGAGAGAGTGTGAGAGCACCAATGTAATCAGTTCTGCAACTGAATGTTTGTGTGTGTGTGTGTGTGTGTGTGTGTGTGTGTGTATATCAAAAGAAAAAACATGATGCATTGATTGTTGTTAGTGGATGCACCTAGTTATTGTTTTGCCCAGTGATGTGGCCTGTCAGGAGCAGAACCCTGAAAAGCTGGAGAGTAGGACTGAGTCACACTCCAGCAGTTCTGCTGTTGCAAATTAAAAGTGTGTTGTGGTCAGGAAATGAAAGCTACTGTGTCTCTTTTGAACAAGTCGTTTATCAAGGGGAACATCTATCAAGCAGCCACTTGTCATGATGCTTCAAGGGGGGGAAAAGTTAGGTCTGAGTTGGGGAAGCTGCTTTGAATTGACTCCCCCTCCTCATCTGCAAAATAAAAATAAAAATGGACTTCTGTTGTCACTCCCAGAAAGAAATTTTTAAGAAAAAAGAAAGTCAGCAGATCCTCTTTACACTTTTGGTTTTGAGTTGTTTAACATAAGGCTGTATCTGATATTTTCCCTATGATATAGATGTATATTTTAAGACTAAAACTTCAAACAGTTAGTCTGTTGCTTTTGCGCTTTAATGTTTGTGGTTCAGGCTTTATTTTTTTGTGTGTGTGCTTCCCTGCATTGCATCTTTAGGAATATATTGCATCTGGGGGACTTGATGGGATGAAATATATTCGTAAGTTTGTTTTCCATGTGACAGTTGCAAGGTTTAGACAGTGAAAATTAATCCCAGATTTCTAACCTCTGATAAATCTGCTTTTTGTTGTATTTGTCATTAGCTCGTTATCGGGGAAATCTTTCCAGTGCTGGTATTTATGCAAGAAATTGGGCATTACTTTGTACCACATCAGGAGAAACGTTAAGAACATCTTTGCCCTTTCCATCTTCTCTTTGACAAGTGCACTGCATGTGGATTCTTACTGTAAACGTTTGTATCCTAGACAAGGATACATAGCTACAGATAACTCATGTCAAAAATACCATTTTATAAAACCACAATATAGGTGAATTTTCGCTGGACTTCCAGAGAAGTTCTGAATTTTCTTTGCCAGACAGCTTTTTGTTAATAAGAGAATGAGGTATTCCTTGAAATCAGGCATTTTTTAGCACTCCTCTGTCCTTACTGAAAAACAAGTGCTATTTGTGGACAGTTTGGACCAGATCTCAGCAAAAATGCAATAGGACTTTGGGTGTTAGATTTGCTAATGAGTTGTGTCTGTTGCATTATGATGAAAAAGCTTTATTAATGTGTGATTTTTGAAACAAGATGTGATTACTATACAAACTTGGTGCCCAGTCATCATTCCTTACCCCCAGACAAAAGAGATTTATACAACAGTAACCAGCTGTATTGGAGAAAGTGTGGGATGTGTGTCAGTTATGTGACACACAATATGGTATTTACCATTGGTAATAAGCATTGGCTTCAGGTACCATCCATATAAACATAGCAGAGGATGGAATACATGGCCCCCACCATCAGTATATCTGATACATCAAGGAACTTTTCTCCAAGTTCTTTCTGATGGTAGCAATTCAGCATGAGAGCTTTATTCCTAATATTTTCTAGTGCACGTTGGCTCAGAATATATTCTGTGAGTGCCTTGCATTAACACTGAGGTTATATTTATGTTCTATTGCTTGTTTTTATGATCACATGATTAATTTCAAAAGTTTATTTATTGATAACAGTGTACTGAAGAATTCCCCCCACCCTTTCATTCTTTTAGTGCTTTAGGTTGCAGAACTTGAACTTCGAAATATAATTGTTCTTTGTGCATGAAAATGCTGAAAGAGGGGTTTATGCGTGCTTTAAAATATTGCTTTGGGAGAATGATCATTCTGATGTGTGTGTAGCTGTCAATTAGTTAGCTCTGTGTGTGCATGCAAGAAGTATTTGGGTGTAATGTCTGATCTTCCTGCAGTCTTAATCATCAATTAATCAGTTAATCTGCTTGTTTGCGAGCCATTTTAATGATACAAAATCAGCATGATAGCTGTATGTAGGAAACTCCCTTGCATGTTTTTAATCTGCTAGTCTCATCTAGCGTTGTTAGATCCGATAAAGGAAAATATTTGGCTCTTTGCCCCCAGTTAACATACGCTTTATAAGAACTTAAGTTTGCATTGTATAACTTTACAAAAAGCGCCAGGTTTATTGACTAATGTTTATTTAATTAACTGAAATTTCATCATGATTTATTGATGGGAGGGAATTGTTATACGGGCATTTTGTGAAGTAATGGAGCATTTTTTCTGTCAATCAGCATGATAAAGTATTTCATCAGCGTGTTTACCTCCTTCTCCTCTCTCTCTCCCCCCACTGCCATTAATAAGCAAAGGATTTAAAGTTAACAAGAAACATTAAATATGAAGTTGCCTTTCTTTACACAACGCAACCCAACCCAACCCAAACAAAATGATCCAAGTTGGTAATAATGGACTAACTTTTATTCTATTAATTTTTATGTACATCTACTAATAAATCAACGTACTTCTTTTGAGCTTGGGGAAGACATGGTAATAGTTGGTGAAAGCAGCACAGTGGGCCAATTGAGAGTCATCCTATTCCAATTACATTTTGGTAGTAAAATATGTGTAATTTAGTTAGTTTATATTTTGTAGCAGATTCTCTCCCCCCTCCCCATGCTTTTAAATTCCTGATTGTACACCATGGTTATGGTTACAGGTTATTAAACTCTCTTTGCTAGAAATGCTATCTTTTAAAGTGAAAACTGATATATCTTATGGGAAACATCTGGGAGCTTTAAGTGTAGCAGGGGGTCTAGCATCCTTTTATTAATAGACAAACCTATACCCACTTACCTGATAATTTAACTAAATTGGATTTACCTCTAAGTAGACATGCATAGGATTGTGATAAGCCGCCAACCCCCACAAAAATACACAAGGATCTCTTCCAGGTGTAAAATCCATGCTGTAGTGTTAATTATGAGCATTAGTTGTACTATCGGATATATACAAACAGCCTAGCTTTTCATTTTTTAAACTTCTGTCCTTCAAAATATAGTGGTGAGAAGCTGGAAGCTGGGTAAAAATGGAAGTCTATATAGTCAGCCTACCACACAGTGTGAGTGACGGCGAAACTTCCAAGGAAGGTCAAATTAAAATTAGATATGTCAGCATTTTTGTAGGAAGAGGGGCTTGGAACATATTATTTGAAAAGCAGCGTAAGCTTGTGTCTGCTAGTTCTACAACAGCAAATATGAAAATACCTGTTGATTAACCAGTGAGAATTAAAGTCCTAAAACACAATGAATTCTGTCATTCCAGGAAAAAATCAGTGGGTATCCTCCCAAAAATAAGTTCTTATAGGAGTAGGAACTTTATCCTGCTCTAAAGCAAATTAGAATTCTCTTCATCAACATAACTTCATGAGGGTACCTGGATATCAAGGCGCTAGAAGAACAATGACAGGCAGCTTCTTGTTCTGGCAATGTCAGTAAATGGTACCTGTGAGATGCTTCATTATAGCACATTTAATTTCAAGGCTAAATTTTATTTAAAGTGGAAATGATTTTGCCCCCTGAAGTGCAGAACTAATGTAGCTATTTTTCTTTAGTGACAATCTGTTTTATTAACATTTGTTTAAAAATAATATTTGTTGCTGCCAGTTTATCATTTGTTTTTGTCATTAAACAGTGTAAATTCTATAAGCATATCCTTGAAGGATATTACCTTAATTTACATTATTAACTGAGAATTTAACTGATTGTTTTCAAGTGCAGTTTAAGAAATAACTGTACAATGTACTGTAAATGCAATATCCTAAAAAGATTATTGCAAAAAGACATTGATACCTCTTTCCATATCAGAATGAACAATGGGTCATATTGGATCTCTTCTGTGCCTACTTGTACCCACTTAAATTCATTTACACACAAAACTACATTGCCTCCTTTCTCTTTTTAAACTTACATCACCTTCAAAAGAATATATTTAATTCAACTCTCCTGTCCATTGTTTGTATTTAATATGTCCAAATACAGTTTTGGCAATAAACATTGATGTAAAGCTTATGGTTAATATTGGCTATGGAAGAAACCGAAGACTGCAATTCTGTACTCAGTTAGAATTGAAGCCGCAATCATAGTAGTCTTATGACAACTGCACAGCTAACATTTGAACTTGTCTCTTGATTTTTAAAAATTTTCTCTTTAATGATTTTTTTAATAAAAAAATGTTTTAAGTGTGGCTAAAATCAGCATTTAAATTCTCTTCAAGTTTATTTTCCAAAGCTCAGCATCTTAATATACTGCATTTTTCTTTTGTATAAGTTGGGGACCTGTTTATGTGTGATTCTTAGGTATCCTTAAAGGCCAGAAGAAAGAGTGATGTTGTAGTAATCTGCGTGCTTACTGACTAAGTGTGTGTATGCATGTGTAGGATCAGGCTGCATGTGGGTAACATACTCCTGTGCACTACAATTTGTACCAGTGCTTCGACTCTTGTGAAGTGATTAGTGCTCTGTGTAAGTATGTGGTGACAGCTATGCTTATGGATGTGAAGAAACCATTAAGTGCAGTAGCATTAACCTTTTCAGTATGTCTCATCTGAAGTGTGAACTTTAGTTTGTTGGGATGTTCAGCAACAATTGCCTAACCCCATCCTCTCTTCCTTTCTCCCATTACCTCTCCTCACCACTCTCATTACTTTCTGCCTTCTGTGTTGACATGGGGGAAACTCATAAAGTCGGTGCTGCAAGAATCAGGTTTGAAGATTGTTACAGGCATCACAATTTGATACCTAAAACAAATTTAAAAATCAAGCATTCTTTTCAAGTTATAACTGAAGGTCCAGCCAGGATGTATCTGAACACACTTGAAGAGGTGCCATTTATTTTCAAAAGAGATTTCTCCCATCACTCGTGAACAGCTCCACCATGCAGAGAGAGATATCAAAAGAGCTCAGAGAAGCAACAATATTCTTTCATGTTGTCGAGTACTTGGACACTTATAAGATTGTTTCCAAGAAGGGAAAAGAATTGATCCTGTTTTGAATTCCTTGTTGTTGGCATTTGTGAGCCATGTTCCGTAGAGAAAGCTATAAAAATTAAATTCCTTATCCGTTGGGTTTGTAATGTGAATACAAATTTACTTCTGGCACATGCACCTGTGGTAGTCTAAGCAAAGTGTGTCTGAAAAAAGGAAAATGGTATGTGTGTGTGTGAGAGTGAGTGTGCGCGCATTTGACTATATATATTTATCTTCTGTGTCTCTACAGATAACTATTTTTGCTGAACCTAGCAGCATGGATTTTAATCAAGCATTTTAATTCATATGCTTGCTTTAAAGTAAATAATTGAATGGGTCATGGGCATGTACAGTGTGTTTAGTCAGCAGCAAACCCCAGTGCATTCAATTGGACTTACTTACGAGTAAGTGTGCACAGGACTGCAGTACTATGAACATTTACTCTCAAGTAAGTGCCATTGAACTTTGTGTACGCACAAATAGGAATGGGCTGTGACAGTTGCCATCTAATTACCTGCATTGTGCCTTTAAGAGCAGTCTGAAACTACAGAAATCTAGCCTGTAAATCTTTTCTGATCACTTTATCTCTGTGCCAGGAAACCTGTTTGCTTTCTATGCTAAGCTGCTGTTCAAGACACAGAAGGAGACAGGAGTGGGAATATAAGACTGAATTCCTATATAGGCATTTTAAGCATTTTTGTTATGAAAAGAAGTTACTGAGTGAATATATATTGAGTCCAAATCAAGGACATGTAGGAAGTCTCTGAATTGGACTGTTTAGTAAAGAAAAAAAGACCCTGAAATAGCACCTTAATATGAGAATTGTATTGCAAATATTGGTGAATTACATTCCACAAAATGTCTTGTAATGGTAATCAGCAAGCAAATGCTTTTTCACAAATGAAAGTATTTGTGTATAATTGCCTTCAATATAATGAAGTGGGGGGGGGATTTAAATGCACTTTTTGTTGTTGTTAAAAAACCCTATTGACTGGCATAGATGCCAGCCCATCAATATCATTGGGATTACTCCAGAGTAAGTGATCTGAGCACAAAAGCTTATTGAAGCAAATCTATATTTGAAACGGCTAATGAAGAAACGAAAGAACAAGAAACATCTTGTGATCTTTGTTTCATTAACCCCATTACTTTGAACTGTTGCTAATTATATGCCATGCAGTGGTATGTGGCAAAGTATAGACTGTGTAAGCTTTCTCCTGCTTTTCCTTTGTTACTCTTTCATCAATCCTGCTAAATTCTTCTGCTGCCATAATGCTTGGATTTAACTGGCTCATTATCTCTATGTATAACGCTATAGAGTGGAGAGCACTTGTAACTCGTGTTGCTTTCAGCTGGAGGTGTTCTGATGTGTGACAGCAATTGTGTTTGCTAGTAGGATGGATCACATTTTGAGGAAACATTTTAAAGATTTCGTTGGCTTTTAGTTTTACCAAATAGTCAGGGCACCACCACCAGAAGAATTCAAAAGATACTACGAGATGAAGTGCTTCTCAGTGACCTACATCGGGATGTATCCTTACAACGGAGCGTGTTTTGAATGTGTGCTTATTAGGGTTTCCCAACTCACTTTTCAGTTTCATGATCCTTTCCATAGTTCCAGCTATTTTTATTGAATGACTCATAGTAGAATAATTAGTAGAACATTTTGTATGGGGGTTGAACAATGGGAAGATTTTTTTTATGACACACACGTCTATGTTAAAATGTTACTTTTTCAAAATACATTGTTTTAGCTTTCAGCAAAGTGTATTGGATTTAAGAGTATGGATTATTTAAATGTTTCATTCATTTCATATTTAGTACTTTCTTCAAGGAACTTGTGATAGTGTACAATATCTTTCTGCAGTTTTTTATTCAAGAGTGTCAGATTGAGAGACAGTTTCACAGCCACCCAGTAGATTTGTAGCAGAGCGGGGATTTGAGCTTGAGTCTTCTCAGTCCTGGTGAAATCACTGCAGTAGAGGTAGCCAAAGTGGTGCCCCCCTAGTTGTATTCTAGCTCCCATCAGACCCAGCTAGTGTGGCCAGTGATCAGGGATGATGGAAGCCCAACAACATCTGAAGGCACTATTTTGTCTATCCCTGCACTAAACCACACTGGCTCTCACATTAATATACCTTTGAAAAAAACTGGGATGATCTAGTTCCCCAGGACAATAACTTTCCTCTTCTATGTTTGCTACTCCAAGTGTAGGAGTGTCCTACAGCCTTCCGATACATTGGGGAAGGATTTGACTTGTTCCTTAGATTCTTATTTTTCACTTTCTTCATCGTGACGTAAATAAAGTTATTTAGCCTTATGGAATTGTTGGCTGCACAGATATCTAAAGAACTAAGGGCTGGTGGTTGTGGTTGTTTTTAAAGCTAACTGATGTTTGTGCAGTGGATATGTCTGGGGAAATGATTGATTTATGTGCCTTTGAAACATTTTGTATTTTAATTCACTATTTAAACCTTGGTGAAACTTCTGATGCAACATAACTTTATTTTAAGATATTGTTGCCCAATAAATTCCTGTTCAATTTTATTGGGTTGTCTTTAAACTGAATTGGGTTTTGTCACTGTAAGGAAGAATTTTACTCCCAAGTTTGCAGGATATAATGAGGGGTGTATGTCCTAAAATTTGTTTGAAGTAAAATATGTTGAATAGCAAGCAAGTATACACAGTAACGGGACACGGGTGGCGCTGTGGGTAAAACCTCAGCGCCTAGGACTTGCCGATCGTCAGGTCGGCGGTTCGAATCCCTGCGACGGGGTGCGCTCCTGCTGCTCGGTCCCAGCGCCTGCCAACCTAGCAGTTCGAAAGCACCCCCGGGTGCAAGTAGATAAATAGGGACCGCTTACTAGCGGGAAGGTAAACGGCGTTTCCGTGTGCTGCGCTGGCTCGCCAGATGCAGCTTGTCACGCTGGCCACGTGACCCGGAAGTGTCTTCGGACAGCGCTGGCCCCCGGCCTCTTAAGCGAGATGGGCGCGCAACCTCAGAGTCGGACACGACTGGCCCGTACGGGCAGGGGTACCTTTACCTTTACCTTTATACACAGTATGTGTGCTTTTAGTTTTGCTGTTTGTTTTCAAAGGACAAACTTTGGCTTTTGTTTCTGAACTAGAAACATCTTTCATAATCATTTTATTAAATCAGTGACACACTTCTCAAATTGGAGTGCTTTGATCTCTTAACTTTTCGTTCCTTCCCTCCCCTAAAAATAACTACAGAAAGAATGCTTTCCAACTCCAGAATTATTTTAATGTTAGAATGAGAAGAATAGTAATCTTCTAACAAAAATAATAGTGAAAGAAAAATTGCCAGTGAATTAAGATATTGGTGTCTGCATAGACATTTGTTTCAAAAAAGTAGGTTTATTAACTTGTTTTAAGAAGTGTCTTATCTAGCTATAGTTATGCCGTTGCATGCTACGCTGCAAGCAGTTGTACAATTACACTGAGGTATCCTTTTCAAGAAGCTTTATCACCCCCATTCTCATTTTGAATATGATGTTCCTTTTTAAAGAATATCATCTATATCCAATCCTAGGCATGTTTACTTGGAAGTAAGTCCTGCTGGAGTTCAGTTGGGCTCATAAAATTGCAGCCTCAATTCCAAAAGATAGATGGATTTGTTAAGTAGTCATTTTTTTGCTGACTTTATCATACTTAAAAATCTATACATTGGTGTGCAGCTGGAGTGGTAGAAGAATGTAGTTCCGTACATGAAGAATTACCAAATCTCTAGCAGGGTGGGGCTCATTTTGTGTTTAATAGCAATATGGAAGGGGAAGATATATTCTACAGGTTCCTTTTTTCTTTACTACTCTAGCACTAGATGTGAAAAGCTGCATTAGCCAGCATGCTGGTGTATTAAAAGCAGAGGTGCCTTTTTCATGTTGCATCTCAAAAAGCCAAGTGTAAGCTGGCAATCCTGCTGCCCCTTGCAATGTTACTCTGCCCTCCAAAACTTACTCTCTTTTCAAATGGACTTAATAAAAGTCCCATGAAGTGTGCTTCTGAAGACAAATCCATGCTGAAGAAACTTGCTGGACATAACAAGGGATACTGATATGATTACTGCTTTTAGCCAAAACCAAGTACGTTTATCATCAGGCAAGACACATTTGGTAATCTCTTTCTCTCGCTCTTTTTCTGACACAGACTCAAAGCAAAGTCGCAAATAAGTCTCTTGGGTCTTTAGCTCACTGTGAAGAAGAAATGAACTCTAATGTTTATCTGGAATAACACCCCCACTCCCACCCCAAAAATGCCATGTGAAGTAATGTTAAATGGTCAGATTTGTCGAAGGACAGCTATACAAAGAGCAGGCATCTGGGAGCTGAGCCTAAGTACTGTTTTTTCCTCCAATTAATTATCATTGCAAATATTTGAGCAAAAGAACCTGTTTCAATTTTTTATTGGTTGTTGCTAATAAAAGAGTATGCATGTGTGTGTGTGGATAGATAGATTTTGTGTGTGTGTTGTGGGAGTTGCTGCTCCTCCATTGATGGCACAACTTGCTCAACCAATGGCTTGAAACACTATCTCATTCACTTAAGCAAGATAATATTCATATTTTTCATTGGCTAGCCAGTGTGTTGGCTAGACCCAGGACCACTCAGCCATGACTCTTGCTAGGTAACCCTTGGGCCAGTCACATACTCTCTTGGCCTAACCTACCAGAGTGGTTTGAGGACAAAATGGGGAGGAGGAGAGCAAAATACGTTGTACTGAGTTGATTGGAAGAAAGGGAAGGCATGAATGCAATAAAAAATAAAATTGATTGTTTCCTTGGATTGGGTAGGGAACAATTGGTGTTAGCTGCACTATTGACTGCATGCCCACTTGTTAGATACCAAATTAGGCCTCCAGTATCACGTCGTCCATTCTATCTGCCAGCTGGAGAAACCTATCTGCTTTTAAAAAATTTAACATGGGGATATGTCCAGAAATATCTAACCATCTATACTTTAGAACTATAGCAAAATTTTGTTCAGGGGATGGCTGGAATGTGAATTCTGACACTATAAATATGGTAGCTCTCTTAGTGTAAGCTTGAATAACTGTGGCATGGTATTTTGGCTGCTAAACACAAATGCCTTTTTCTGCTTGTTTGTGATATTCACAGTGCAGTCCTAATTTAAACATGTTTGCTCATAATTCAGTTCAGTTCAATGGAATTTGCTCCCTAGTAAGAGAGCTTGGGATTACTATCTGGAGCACCGATATCCAACCTCTGGAAAATCTGTGCTGGCTTCTGAAACTTCATTGGCAATTATTTTATCCCCTGCCACTCTTTACAATGAGCTTGCAATAAAATTGTGACCATATCTGCTCAGGCTGATCTTGAAAGTCTTAAGGGCTAAAAACTCTTATGTTATAGGATGCAAGTGCATTTCACGGGAAATGTGTTTTGCTCTACAGTGGCTTCCCTACAGTTCTAAGCCTAGAGGTTTCCTGGTTCAAGCTTGAATATTTTCAAGAATCATTGTAAGAGTTCCTTGAGCTAATTTTAATATGTTCTTGTACAGTTGGGTATTTTATTCCATGGTGTAATATGCTTCCAAGCAAAATGAATATGGCAAAGTAAAAAGTGGAATAAATTAAAACATTTTTAAGTCACTATGGCACATGCTGTGGAGATTTAAGAGCCCCACCTCTCACCTCTCAGTCTATTGTATCCACCATGTGAGTACCATTAAAAAGAAACACTTAGAGTGTAAACACCATTATACCTGCCCTTGAACATTTCAAGTGGCCAAGTTCTCGCTGTTCTGGACTCCTTTGGGAGGATGGATGGGATATTAATTTAATAAATTTTATGCACACCTATAGTATTTAGGTATTTACATCTCCAGCATGCTAACAAACACAGAACTTTAAAGATTGGTTTATAAGAGATTATATAGTTATCTAAAACCCACAATGGTATCTTTTTATATAATATTTTCTGAAAGTGTGTTCACATGACATATTACAAGTATTAAAGACTTGCTCATTCACAGTAATCATCATTTAACCATTTGTACACCCCCCCACCCCCCACTCCATTCCTTCCAGACACTTTTTTAAAGTTATAAATCCCAGAGTGGCTGGGGAATAAATAAATCATTGTCGTCATCATCATCATCATCTGTGTTACAGTGTGGGCATTACCCTTGTGTGGCCTAGAAAGCTTCAGTGCAATGCTCAGTAACTGATTTTCAGTGCATTTTTAAAATGTTTCTAGTCCTCATGGTAATAGAAATGTGTTATGGATGGGGGGGGAAACTTTCTTAAATATAAAAAAAATCCTGCAGTTTTAGTTTATGCTTTTGGTTGCTCGTGATTTTAATTTCTTGTTTCAAATGCATTGCATTTGACTGCAGCAGTCAAATGTAGCTTTGTAGTGAGCAATGGAGATTAAAAACCTTCATCTGAAATATAAAAGTTATGTGGCTTAATTGCCACTAAAATGTAACTTTATTACTCTTCTTTAAAGCCATAGTATGTTTCAACTCACTTTATTTATCACATTTCGCCTCCTAATGTTATCTAAGCTAGTGGCCATGACTCATGTAACGTGGCATTATGTTCATTAGATAACGCCATGGCCCCATTTTGATGGCACCTTTAAAACAGAATTTGTAATATTAAAAATATCTTGAACACCCTCAATATTCAAAGTGTGACTAGCAGAAGGATTCATGCTTGATATTTTGTGCTTCAGCCAAGCCTCAAAGGTTTTTTGAGTAAGCTACAATCCAACTGAGAGATGGGTCCTGATGTCTTGCTACTCATTAGTAGAATTTGAATGTATACTTCCTGTGTGAGGTGATGGGTGAACAAGACTGTCTTTTTCAAACACAGCCTTTAGGATAGGACAGTACAAAACCAAAGGCGATGAGTAAATTCCACTGAACTTTGTGGATCTTACTTATGAATATGCTTGCATAACTGGGCTATTTGGTGTTTAAATGGAAGCAAGCCCTCTCTCTCTCAGACATGTTTTGCTTGTGTTTGTAGCTTCCCTCTTCTTGAAAATTAGCTCTGGGTGGCAGTGTGTTTTCACCGCATAGGGAAATAAGAGACTAATTAACAATATCTAGAGTGCCTTGAATACTAAAAGTGGGACTTGTCTATGGTGCACAGGAAAGCTAGGTGTAAGTGTGGAAAGTCCTTGAACACAGAAAAGAGGTTGCCTGCACTGGGTTGGGACTTCATGACCTCCATGACAACCATGGGGCTATCTCACGTTGCCATTGGCCTGGCACATAGAGTGGGACATACCCTCAGTTTGGACTTTGATACAGATGGCATGGCTGGTGGTCTAGTAATGGGGAGGGTGCAGTTAGAGAAATTGCACTGTAATGGTTGAACTATTTCCTAGTGGCTTTTGGTGCCACATTCCCCCTGTAGGTCCATCCTTGGATAGTTATGGAATTTCATGGATTCCCGAATGCTGTGTAGGATTTTCCAGTGGATAAAGCTGACAATCCTGTCAAGGCCTTTCTTGCATTGTGGAACAGCAAGACTTGAAGCTCCAGAGTTGTGATTACTCTTGAGTGTCCTCTCTGGTGATGTGGAGCTGCCTGAAATTCTTTGAACTTGTAGGCAATGAAGCAGGCTGGATTACAACAGTAATGCAGCTGGTGGAAAGTTCTGTCCAAACACCAGTTAGGGAACATAATCGTGCCTACCATCTGGCAGGGGACAGCAAAAGACGTTACCATCTCTACTGCATTCTCAAACAGCTGTCCAGCAGAACTCTTTAGGGTGGTATGGAGGTTGTTGTCCATGGAGGACACCCCATGGGAGCTTGTAAAGATGCACTGTGAAATGTTTGCACAACATTTTGAGGATAAGGGCACTCATCTTCCAAACATTTTGACGCCATAGTTACAACTGTTCATAGGGAAGCATCCAGTATTACATATTTCCCTTTTTTGTGGCACCAGTTTTAGTGGATGAGGCCTGATGAAATGGACAAGGGGTGGTATTCAGCTAAGTTTTACTCAAAGAAAACCAATTGAAATTAATGGACCTTAGTCATGCGCATTAATTTCAGTGGGTCTACTCTTAGTAAAATTTAGTTGACTACCACCCACAATGCTTGCAATAACGCAGCTGACTACAAGCTCTCTCAATCCTTGTCGCTCTTGGCTCAGATCTAGTCAGAAGAGTATGACTGGTTAGATCGAGGGGTGCTTAATGCAGCTTTCTGTGAGGGCCTCATGTCCAGAGCCTTAATAAGGTACCATGGTACAGCCACTGATGATAAAGCGCAACCTGGACCCAATATTTGTGGTAGTGTAACTGCAGAAATTCATAGACCATAAAGGGAATGTAACCTTGCTTCTTTTTACCATAAACTGAAGCTGTTGGGAGCTGTTTGTTATTAGGGGATTTGGAGTGCAGTGTTTTTAATACTCTGAGGACACCCAACTGTCGGGTATGGCTGTGAGTGGTGGGCTGGATGAAGACTAAATAAACAGAGCTGGAAACAGTTGCTGTGGGTCAGTGGTTCCCAGGTCCAGGAAATAGGTCAGTTGCTTGTTCTGGATGGGTTTGCACTCCATGTGCTTGTAGTCAATGCCACATTTGGAAACTGTTTTCTACTTGGTTTGATCTAAGAGTATGATTATGCCATACCAGTAATAGAAGTTGCCAGGATTGTACAGCTGTTGAACAATCCCTGTAGGAGGTTGTGGAATCTGCTTTTGGGAGTGACCACCCACAGCTCAAACTCTTAGCTGTTTTCTGTGCCAGTTCAGTGAATTTGTTTGCTGAGGATGCTCCAGACTTTTTGGCACAAAATAGTTGAGATACAGGGTTTTCTTAGTTCTCAAGTGGCAATATTATTTAGTGGGGAAATGCAGTTCTTTCAGCTCAAGTAGTACCGTTATTAGATAGAAGGCATGCATGGTTCATGAGATATGAAGCTTTATTAGGGTGTCTGCTAACTTATGAGTTTTTCTGTCTTTTAAAACATTTTTATTCAGCGTATTTAGAAAAAATATAGCTCTTCATTTGAAGAAAAGCTGTTTCCTTTCTTCTGGGAAGTTGCTGTTGCTACATTTTGGTAGTATGTGTACTAGGAAAAAAATCCCTCACAACTGACCTGCAAGCAGCAACACTTATTCCCAAGGCAGTTGGGGGGGGGCTGGAAAGTGCATGTTCCACACAGATGTGGTTATATATATATATATATATATATATATATATATATATGGGATATTCCACAATTATTGACTAGCAGTAGTATTGCACTGTGTGAAAAAAAATCTTTGCTGATTATTTAGGGAAATGAAATAAATTTCATGGATTCCTTTCAGCACTATGGTTCTGTTAATGTTGCTGTGCTCCATGGCATGAGGGATCCATTATTAAATTATCTTTAAGCCACTGGATTAAACCAGTGTGGCAGGAGAGGATGGCAAGATTAAAGGGCATTCAAAGAAACATTAAAACATTTCAGTGCATTGTAGTTTAGTACAGTGTATAGTTTAAAAAATATTTGCAGAATATGAACAGATACCTTTTCACAATGAGAGAAAGTGTATCAAGTGATATTGAGGACAATCCTAGTTGTGATCCAGAATCGCTATTTGAACAGATTGCTGAAGAATTGTATTGGCTATTCTTCTACAGTTCTCTATGTCATACTGTTGTGAACGGGGATTTTCAACTCTGATAAATATGAAAATCAGAAAGGAGAAAGGCTTATTTGTGTTGATGAGATAAGAATTTGTTTGACTCAAATTGGACCCGATATAAATCAGATTTCCTGGAAAAAGCAAGCCCACACCTCTCATTGACTTTGTTTACAAACTTAAGGTACATGTGTAAGAGGCTTGTTTATAATTTTATTTTGGGAATGATTCATGTTCTTATGTAGTTGAATTGCTTTATACTTTCTGGATGACCCATGATCATATTATAAAGTGGTTGTGTTCTGTTTTATAAATAAATCACTGCTAGGAGTTGTCCCCCCCCCAATGTATTTCTTATAAAAAGTTTTGTGTGGCATGAGCAAATTCATTATTCTGAAAGTGTGGCCCAGAGAAAAAAGTTTGAGAAACACTGAATTAAGCCCAGAGATACAGTATGTGTTTGCCATTGCTGTAATCTGAGAGAATAAGGAGATCTACTGTTACAGTTACTTGAAAGCAACTGTTCAGACTTTCCCCGTATAATTTATCATATTCAGCTCTCAACATGCAAAATATTTGACCTGTAGAGTCCTCTTAAGTATTCTGAATTGATAGTAGGGTGTTCTTTTTTTCTATCTATCCCAGAAGGTATACACAAATTTATATGTTAGCTGCACTGTTTCTATGCGGTTCCAGTAATACTGTATAAGAACAACGGTGTGTGCATGTGATGTGGTTACTTTGTTTAGCTGGAAACGGATCACTTTGGTTTAGAAGAAATTGTGTTGCCATTCCTGTTCACATAATTACTTCCTTCAAACTCTACTAGAAAACCAGTGCTGCTGATAATCTATGAATTGGGTCTGTTTCCACTAGTTTACAAATGTCACCAACGTGAGACTGGAAAGATGAACCCATAAGGTATCAGTCTGGTAGTGGAGGATGACAGAGGGGAGGGGCTTCCTACAACTGGCTTATGATCATTGTTGACAGGTTGCAATTTAAAACTAGTTTAAGTTCATTAACACTACATTAGCACATGGCATTTTTTAGCTTTGATATGTCACTGTTGTCAGTCTAATAACATTTAGAACACTTCTTTGCCAACTTTGGTTACATATTCTGAGTGAAGAGTTTGCTCTTGGTCTAGTTGTTTTGTACCTTTTTTTTTTACTTTATTGTTTGTTCTGGTACTATTTAGACATGCATTTTAGTATAGCTTCCAGAACTGACTCCTCCTGCCACATCTAAAGAGATGGGTATGTCTTCACGGAGTTAATCTTTTCTTTTCAAACTATTACCTACTTCTCATCTGAATTTTTGGAAGGTATGGATTTACTAAGTGAATTCCTAGTACAGGCAACCCATTTGCACGGGGGTTGTGTTCTGGGTCATCATGTATGATTGTGGAACACGCATAAGCCTGCTCTGTTCTGGCCTCTTCTAGGTCACCATGATGTGCATAAATATAGACAGGGATGCATTAAAAGAAAGGATGGTGATTTTGCTGGGGTGTACTGCATAAGGCAACATTCCATTAGGAAAGGAATGGTACACAAGCATCCTGAAAAGCTCAGCTGAAGTAGACCTGCACAGGTTGGTAAGTAAACTATGGAGAGCTTGCAGGGGGTGGGGTAGGAGATGAGTAAGAGCAACGATGGAAAGGAAAGTTTCAGTTCACTGATCAGTTATTTTCAGTTTGGTAGACGTAGCCTTACTCTGACTATATAATACACCATCCGTATCATTTGATAAACACACCATTGATAAGTGTTTTGTTCATAGGACCATATTCTTCCAGTTGAACTTTGGTTGGAAATATCCAAAGGTGTATATTTTGTGTCTGGTGAAAAAGTTTTACGCCACAAGCAAAATAATGATGGATTCATATTGGGCCAATGGAAATATGTTGAGTTTAAATCCATAGTTCTAATGTGAGCTGAGAAGAAAGGAGAACAGAAAAAGCTCCTGCTTCATGCTTATCTTTCTCAATGCTTGGTTTTTATAGGGAGGGATCAGATCTCTTACTCTATTCTCCTTCCAATGCTGCAGTGGCTCTACCTTCTCAGTCTGCAGAGAATCATGTTCTGGAGCAGGCTATGTGCACACAACTTCATTCAGAGATGTCTGCACATAGGACATCAAATGATTGGTATAGGAGTATAGGAGGGGAGGGGTGTATTCAAAAAGTTCAGAAATACCGTACTTACCTAAGGGATGAAGATCTCTCCCCACCCCCTGGGCAATCAGCATATGTGTGCAGCTGTGTTTGTATCTCATACACTCACTTAACAAGTGAGTCACACTACAGCCACTCCTTTGCAGTCTTGTGTACCTCTCCTAAAAGTGAGTAGTTAAGCTAAGTATTGGGCTTTGAAATGTTATCGGCAATTATGAGCAGAAATCATGGGTGCTGGGATGGCATTGTGTCATAAGAAAGCAATGGTACTTGCTCTCCAGAATGAGCAACATAAACCCATTGACTTGGCCTTGTGGAGAAAGATGTCCTCACCCCCCACTGCATCTAAGCCCCACTCAGGTATTCCACAGTGGAGAGGGCTGGAGGCACGCAGGCAAGCCCAACACCCTTGCATGTGCTGGCTCCACTTCTGACCTTCACATATTGAGCAAATGGATATCTCTTCATGCTTAACACATGAAGGCTGAAAGTGGAGCCGGCATACATAGATATGTTATGTTAGTGGTGGAACTTGCATGCATGTCCCAATCCACTTTAGGCCCACATATATTCAATCAAATGCCTGAGTAGGGCCATACTTCCTTTTGAATATTAAGGTTTCATTCCTTGCTAGGAGACGAGTTCTTGGGATCACAGATAATTATTGGTATTGTTTGTTTCCTGAAGAGAGGTTGCCCCTAAGATGTGTAACCTAATATCTGTAGTATCTGGGAGGTACTTACCAACTCTACAAGCTGGCCTCATGGCTACAACATCTAGCCAAAATTTTCTTGTCCCTCAACCTTTGTTTTGTGTCTTTCCTGATGAAAAGTTCTGGAAAACTCAGAAGCTTGCCACATTATTGTGACATTTTGCTGACTTGTTATTACCCAAGTCAGAAGGTTGTTTCTACATCATTTCTGTTAGACTTGCATGTTCTTCAAATAGCCTCCTTTAATTCAGAAGTGGGAAAACTGGTCCCCTCTAGATGTTTCAGGGCAAGAAACACCTCTGACTATTGGCCACAGTGGCTGGGACTGATACGAATTGGGAAACTTAACACCATACAGGTCCCCATCCCTGCTGTAAACAGAGTGCTAGAAATAAGAATTGTGATTGCTTCACTATACTGTTGATTTGAAATGTCATGGTTACATCTCGCGGTTTCAGATTTTCTCTTGCAATCTACAAAATTTAGGGCCATCAAAATCGGTTATTAGCAGTAGGTTCAGGAGAAACAAAATAAATTACTTCCACATAACTTACAGAACTCACTGCCACATGAGTGGTGCTTGCTGCTAACTTGCTTTTGAAGAGAGTAAGGGAAATTCATGGAGGATAGACCTAGCTGTCAGCATAAGAGCCAAGAATTAGATATTCATATTTCAGAGGCAGTATATGCGGGGGGGGGGGGGGGCGACATCAATACACAGCTCTTTCCAACATGCCTTCATGAGTATCCTTGGAGCATCTGGTTAGCCACAGTTGGAGCTGAGAATGCTAAAAGGACCTTTCTTCTGGTCCAGCAAGCAGTTCATGTAATCTTATACTGCTTTGGCAATATTTTAATTGCTAAATCTGAAAATATAATCCAGTGAGAAAATTAAGCTTCAACTCAGTGGATGATTGACAGTATATACCACCCTTGCCTAAAAGCCCAAACCCTTAATCTTTCTAAGCTACCCTATTGAATAGATGGCTTTTACAGCTTTTCTTTTTAGGCTCTTTTGCCGTGAAGAAGGGCAGAGGCTTTTCGAACCAAGAGGGTCTTCATGGCCCCCTTAATACTGCTTAGAAAGAAGGCATGTCTGAATGCCTCTGATGGCAGCTGTGATAATGTGGCACCAGAATCAAATGAATCAACTCTCCAGAATGAAATACTAATAAGGATGCTGATAAGTGCATTAATTCTGTTGATGCCTTTTGAACAACATAACCAAATGTAGATTTTTTTAAAAAGTGAAGCTATTTAATCATTTAACTGCTCAAAGAATGCTTTAAGGATACTCTCAAACACTGAAGCTTGGTGGCTGCACCTTTTGTAGAATAATGCTTTTGGTTTGAATTTAGAAAAGCTTTTAAGTGTTTGTCCTTGAAGTAGAAATGCTTCATTTGTTTTCTAAAGAAGTGTTAGAGAGAGTGCCATTTCCCACCCCTCCTTCACCTATTCTGCAATGAGATCGAAACATAATCATCCTTACTAAAGCATTCACTTTCTGTATTTCTCTTCAGGAAATTTCTAATATTCTGTTTAATCGAAACAGCAAGTGTATAAATCAACTGTGCAATTAAGTGGCCACTTTCAGAATAAGTCTCACATCTTGTGTTTCAGCCCCAGATGTTTCTAGGCTCCAATATTTGCCCTGCCTATATATTTACAGCTCAATTTCTGTCCATATGCACTTGTCCATAAATGCTTTATGTTCCATTTACACTCAGACAACTGAGCCACTTATGGAATAGAATGATTTTGGCTTCAGTGATGGCAAATGTGACAGAGGATGACTTTGCTTTTAGAGACCTTACAATCCCATTTCCAAAACAAAACCTACAAAAATTGTATGTGGTCCAGATTTTAGGACTGAATATTCTGATCAATGAACAACTTCTTAAAAATGCAAGAAGAGGAGGAGGTGGGGTTATATACTCAGCGTTTTTTAACGAGGTTTGTACTTTGTACTAGATTATTTTAATGCTGTGTTACTGCAAACCAGTACACTAACCCCCCGCCCTGCAACCTCGGCATATATTTTGATCTCGCTCCCCCTCCCCATACTCCTTTCCTTATGTGAAACTAAACAAATTGAAAATAATGATTCGTAACCATCTGCAGGGCTGAAATTCCACGTACAGCAGTTAACTCCATTTTACAAAACAGCTCCAATCTAGTGAATTATGGTGCAGTTCTTGTGTGCCAGCAAATAGCAACAAGCAGTTTAGAGTTCCTCTGGACAAAGACATGCAGCCAGCATTTCATTATGCCTAGTCACTTTGTGTAGTGGGAGGGGGTGGCGCGGGAGAGAAAGAAAGAGAGGGAGGGAGGGATAGAGAGAGAGAACGAACGAAAGAACGAACAAGCCCCTATACACAATTCAAAGTAATGCATTTTGAAATGGAGTGAAACCATTACCTAACTGCTTAATTTGATCAGAAAGGGGTGGGGTTGATCTATAAAATCATACACAGAAGGGAGCCACAGAGACATGTGCGTGTCTGTTGACATCAACATTTCTGTAGTATTGTGCATCTTTAAAGACTAGTTGCTGGTCTGTTTTTAGATATAAATGTATACACATCGAGGAATTCCTTAAAATAAAAAGACAAACCACTTTTGGAAGTCCAAATATAAGGGAGTACAATGCAATAATGTGTTACTACTACTATCAAAATATTTATGTGCTGGTGTGTGAATTCCGGGATATTGTGCTACACATTCCTTTAAGTGGCCAAGTAAGCTTAATGTACTTACTGAGTGACATTTTTTTTAATTGGATTAAAGCACACTTTTTAAAATGGGTACTTTAAAAAAATCTACATTTGTTTTTGTTTTTTTTAAAAATATGCTGTTGGTTTATTTTGATCTTAGTTTTGATGGTATAGAATGAAAGTTGCTTAAAACCAGCAATATATTGAGTCCAGGGGGATCTATCCAGTCCATAAATTCTCTGGTGTCTACTGGATTTTTCATCAGGGAGACTTCCAATAAAAATGATCTATTTTAGAAATAATATTGTTTAGTAGGTTGAAATGTGGTGTAATAAAATTAGACCTTCAGTCTTCCAAAGTTACTACTTAGATGGAACCCTTGGGATGGCAAAATGGCTGTATAAGCAGATGAATCAGACAGTTCTACTGATGGATACATTTGTCAGTCTCTGTTACGGATATAATATATTCTCATATCTGTAATCCTGACACTGTTACATCCAAATGAAATCAACATGAGGTTGTCATCTTTAAGCAAATATGTTAAGTGTTGTCTTTTGTGCTGTGGATTTGAAAGAAAGGGGCCCAAGGGAGCCAGCATCATGCAAATGGAACAAATCCCATTTCTTCTGAGCTGTGCTGTTTTCCCCCTCCTTCATGGCAGCTGGCTGTGTTATCTTTGTGTGTTTCTCTGAGTGCTGACAATTCTTTCAGTGATCTAAGTTAGGGCACATTAGAAAGTGGAAGCAGCTGTCTGTCGCTATACTGAGAGACGTGTTTGCTCTACTGCAAAGATGAAGGACCATGAATCCTTGACACACACACACACTTCCCCCTCCCCTCCCCTCCCCTCCTTTTTTTTTTTTTTTTTACTTTCCAACATGATCAACATTCAGACACACAGATTGTCTGCTTGGACAGTTTTTTGTTCTGACTGACAGCATCTGGCATAGACAAATTTAAAAATACATAGCATGCCATGCTTGGAATTGGAACATCCCTTTCTTTATTAATCTTCTCATTTAAAGCATTCATTCACATTTCACTAAGGGTTAAACTTGATATGGCTGGAACGTTTATTTTAAACGAATAAGCTCCTAATGAAATACCTTGAATGAACTCCAAACAGCTAGAGCATATATTTTTAAAAAAATTAACACCTGATTAATGTGGGCCTCGGACAGGGATGGAAAGTGTAGGATTGTCTTAGATACACAGTTGATTAAAATGGCAGGGATGTTGAAATTTTATTTTTAGCATTGAGGTAAATAAAAATGATTTGTTTCAGCACTCAGCATATTTTCTATGAAATGAATTGTCCTTCAGGATGCTGTTTGTCTAACTGGATCTACTAGTAGTAGAAAAATAATTTGTTGTTCATAATTTTAAGAACTAAACAGTTTGTGCTTTAGTGAAACATAAAATTTAGATGATTCTGACATTAAATATACACTTGTTAGTATATGTTGCTTGTATATGTTGCTTTTAATAAGGCAAATACGCTGTGGAATACGCCCCTCCCTACCCCCACGTTTGGTACGTACACTTATCTCCACAATGCAGTTTAGCAATGCAGACATGCTTATTTAGCCTTTATGTAATAATATCATGGACATTGCCTATACCAGTCTGGATCTGAACTGTGTGTGTGTTTTAAGGCCTTTGTGTAGCATACATTTTTAGACCATTTGATGATCCTTATTCTGGCTTGCAGCATTTAACTCTGTGTAATACAGTGATGGAGAGTGGGAAAGCGGTGCTTCATGGATAGTACAGTGTTCTACTAAAATGGACGAGACAACTATTTAAGTGCCTAGCAGCAAATACAGTATATGTTGGGGTTTTCTTTTTTTAAGCCTATGCTCATTCAGGGGATTGGGGGGGGGAGTGAGATGCAGCAGCAGACAAGGTCTGTTAATTGTGAGGAGACAAGACTTGTATTCCTTGGATAGACACAGGAGAGGGCACTTGCTTTAGGATAAATTCTGACAAATTTCAGATGCAGATATCCAGGCTGAAATAAAGAAATGATAAAAGACAATGATAGTTGCATCCCAAATAGGGTTTATGTTTTAGTTGGGCCCCTATAGTTCACGTTTAGCCTTTTAGAAATGGATCTTTTTGGAAATGTATTTTTAAACATTTCCATAGGAAGGCGGCTGTTTGTGTGTAGCTGGGCAGAAGATCACAGTCTAAACATTTATATCTGTAGGGCTGTGAGGATAGTCCTCTGAAAAATATTTGGCTTTTAGCTTGAAATATTTTCTATTATTTTCCCTTCACTGATCTGTTTCGGATATAGTAATTCTATTGATTTGGTTTTTCAGCGTTTCTGAAAGTGTTCTATCTTTTATATTCACATCAATTCAAATATATAAATCAGCTTTCACTTTAAAACCTTTGAAAATCCCGTCATTGTTTTTACACAACTGATGTCGTTTGTGTAAACTTCCATCTCCACACTATAGTAGTTAAAAGAGAGGAGTGCATATTTGCATCTGTAAGCAAACTGGGAATAGGTTGGAGTACACAATTCCCTGGTGGAAAAGGAAGGTTTAGCAGTAATGCTTTTAATCTGGACTTGTAGAGGATTCAGGAGCATCCATAGATCTGCTCCAGTAATTACCATACCCCAAGTGGCACCAGCAGAGACATTTGCCTAAAAACTTGATGTCTTCATTACACTGTTTACATTTTAATTAGAAACATGAAAATTTACTGATTCATGCGAACCACTGTAGTTTAAGTGGGTTCGTTCTCTATCCAATAAATCATTTAATAATAAAAAAGAGCCCTGCAGTCAGCATATGTAGTTTACTGAGAATCATTCATGGGAATAATGTGTTAGCATTACAAGCTGCTTTTAAAATATGTTTTTTTTATTTTATCAGAGGTAGAATTTGCATATAAATTAGAGAATGGCATTTTAAATTGGCTGTCATTTATGCATGATACTACACATATGCAAATTACACGTGTGCATAATATATGCACGCATACCAGGGTGTCAGACTTAAATGTCTAATGCGGGGAAAAACACAAGCACACACCACAGATGAATGCTTAACATGAGCTTTGTATGTGCTAAACAGAAGAAGCCAGTGCTCCACTTCTACTCTCATTCACATAGACTTGATTGTATGTGTGTCCTTGCTGTTGGTGTATAAATAGAGATGTAAAACACACACCATGTATATGTATATTATTTCCCCTTGACTTTTGCATGTACCTGTCAGCACTAGTGCCCTAAAACAACTCCCACTAGGAGCAAGCTGGCCTGACGCATTGGTGCCTGTCAGTGTCCATCCCTGAGTCAGCAGCATGTCCATTGCTTGAATCGTGCGACAATCACTCATCCAGTTTTTTCCCTCCCCAGGGGGGCAACCGTCCTCCTCATCACGGAGAATGACCCTTCTGTCTGGCATGCTCAAGATCCTGAATCTCCCCACATCAGTGTGTGAGTTCAATTCCCTACTCCTGAAGGCAGAGCTGGGATTCTAGCTAATGACTCAGAGATACAGAGGGTCAATGCACTGCTGATCTGGAGTACTGAGCCATCGCACCAGCTTAGTTGTACATTTCCTTATTTTCTCTCTGGCCACACCAACTCCCTGTTTCTCCCCCTTTATAATAAATTGTGTTTTATGGGAAGTTAAATAGAAGCACCCCACCCCCAATTTTCACTTGGGCCGATAACTGATTTCTGGCAGGAAATGTAGAAGATATTTGACATTTTGCTTACAAAAGAGCTCTTGTGCTCTGCTTTCACACTGCCTTTGTTTTTGTTGGTTGCTTCTTCATGTAAGGATAGAAGACCTATGACAGGAGAGTTGCTATTACTAGTCTGGCAGCTTGTGGTTTATTTAATTTTAACGGCATTTACATAATTCTATTCTGTAAAAACAAAATCTCTCGTAAACATTGTCTTCCCTCTGATCTATCAATCATCTATCTATCTATCTATCTATCTATCTATCTATCTATCTATCTATCTATCATCTATCTAGAATACAACTAAAATTGCCTGCATCAGATAGATACTTGACTCCAAATTGATCAAGTATGGTTGCCATTCTTTTTATAAACACTCAAATGGAAGCGAGCTCCATGTAGATCTGTGGAGCTTACTTCTGAGTAAACATGCAGATAATTTCACTGTAGACTTGTTTTTCTTTTCCTTACACAATATGCGGTTTAAATGTACTAATGCATTTTGTGGTTGTTTTTAATGGCTTTTTAATAGCTCACACATTCGAAGTTCATTATTCATCTAAATAGTGTAATATTTAAATTCATTAGAGAAAGTTGTGAACTATTTTAATTTTATTGCAGTGCAACAAGGACCGACCAACCAACCTCTTGAGGCCTTGTGGCTTTTTAAAAGGGTTTTTTAATATATATATAAATATGTACTCTGTTTTGTTTTTCAAATAAATACTTTCAGGCTGCAGTGTTCTCACAAACGCTTGTTATAGCATAGATGTGACAAATGAAAAGGAACAGTTTACACATAGTCAAAGCTTGTAGATGCTTTCTATATATTGCATAATTCTAATGTGGTGTCATCATCCCTTCTCTGGCTGCCAATCCTTCCATCCATCTCCATCCCTTCTAGCTCTAGCAAATTTGAAGCTTTGAGTTTAAGCATTTTAGTGAGATTTACTTCAAAGTAAGCATGCCAGGGATTGGGACTACAAGGCTTTGGTCACACACACACACACACACACACACACACACACACCCCACCTTTCTTTTTCCAACCGTAATGTGATGTTGATGGAGTTTTGTGTGGTGAATGAAACTGGCTGGCTGCCTGCCAGCATCGACTATGAAATCCTGGGTACCTGAGAGCTTATCAGTTCTTTTGCTTTGTAAAAAAAAAAAAAAAAAAAGTGATGAAAATGTTGGTAAACTGCCATGAAGGTTTAAGGCTGCCGGAATAAGGAGCCGTGTAATCAGATTGGAAAATGGTGCTTGAGATTCTCTGCTTGGGAAAGCAGCCGGCAGTGGACCTACTGAGATGCTGAGCGAGTGCTGACCACTTTGTTAGCAAATCAGCTTGTTTAGAGGCAGCAGCAGGGTGGAAAAGCGTAGCCCTTGTGATGGTATGTAATGCCACAAGCACCTCTTGTTTTGCAGAATGCAATCATCTTGCAATTAGCTCCCTTTACATTGAACCTGCTTTCTTCAGGATGATTGTTCTTCCTCCTCCTTTATTCTAGCTGTGTGCTTCCCCCAGTTAGGCATGAAAAGTATTGTATGACTCAAAACAATCCATTAATTTTATCACCGGGCTGGGGGGGGGATGTAAGTGGTCAGCTGGCCTCCCTCAGCAGCTGGAAATTCTGTGGTTTGCTGTACCGTAGGAAAGGTCTTTTTAACTATTTCAGATAATGCCAGGTTTTTGTCTGCTTGTGCATAGCCTGAGAATACACTTGCAACAACAAAACAAATAATTAAAAATTACACTGTGGATGGTGAGAGAAAAACCCTAACGTATGGAAGGAAAAAGTGCTCCTGTTTGTTTAGGTATGTTTTTGGATGCTGCCGATGCAGAAGTCTCCAATGACACAGCCACTTATCTTTCTAATTCCACTACTTCACCTTTTGCTGAACTTCATTCTGCAAGATTTTAAAGTACAAGGCAGGCACTGTTTGTTATTCTTTGAAATGTAATTCTGATTTTAGGCAAATTAGCCAAGTTGCTTGCTGCAATTTTTTCCTTTCCTTTTCTGAGGATAATATTTTCAAGTTTTGCTATTTGAAAGAAGCTGGAGTTTAAACAACAAACAAACCCATCCACCTTTGAACCCAGAAGGAAACAGAGTAAGACTAGCTTTGTTTTTTCGTTTAGATTGTCTTGCAATGTCCCTTAAGAAAAAAATCCAATATTAAGAGCATGTTTATATCTGGGCTTGTTTGATCTTTTATCCTTCTGTAACCTCCAAGTGCCTGAAAGACTGAAGAAGGAAATGCTCAAACTGCCATGTTGTTTTCCAAGGAAGGGAATCCAGCAGACACACACTGCCATGCAACTTCAGCTAATTTCAATGCGGTTTGTGCAGAAACCTCTCACAAATTCAAAATGATTAGCAATTGCTGTAGTGCCTAGTCAGTTGTGTCCAAGGTGAAGACATTTTATTGCTTTCTTCCTGATACGAACGAGAGCAAAGTATATTGGTGTTACAGTGCTGTTAACCAGCAAACCTGATGACTCAGTGCGAATGCACATTGCTATTCTTTCTTCAACATAGATCTCAACAAAGTTCATGTTACAAGTGATATTCTGCTAGTACAGTAGAGTTTTTGTTATTATTTTTACTATGGGGTGTGGTGGTTTGGGTATGGTAGAAGAATCAATCTTCACTCTGGCTTACAATACGTGAGATACTGAATTTATTGCTTCTCATTCTATTAATGATTTCTGTGGAGAGAAATTTTAACTTGTCATGATGAAGCTGCCTTTTTACCCATTATGAAGAATGAATCTGTTTGGATTGTGAAATGGGAAAATGCTAGCCATAGTGTACAGCACAAATGCCTAATTCCCTTAATTTACACTTGCAGCACTGGGCACAATTCCATGTAAAAGTTCCATGTGTTTCAGTGGGACATAACCACAATTAACTATACTCTGGGTTATAAACTTTGGGTTGTTTACATATATACAATATGGCCAGATTCTTTGTTTCTAAATTTTAAGAACAAAATGAGCAAGGAATGACTGCTAGCCTGTATACATCCGTATGCTTGCAGATCTACTTTATATTCTTTCAAAGGACAAACTCCATTAGATATGCACTTACTGTACATTGGATTATAAATCTTACCATTTAATGGTAATTCAGTGAGCAGTTATTGCTTCAGTGGCCTTTTTCCCCCCTTCCTTTTTTTTGTCCCATCACACTTGTGAAATAGGGTTACCCTTTACAAGTGTCGCATCCCTAGATTCATCTTTTGTACTTGATAGTTGTTCCTAGTGCATCGTAGAAAGTGAAAAGAAAAATAGGGATGTAAAGGCAGCCATCAGGATAAATGTTGGGGGAGGGGCTGTGTGTGTGTGTTTGTGCGCGCAGAAAACAGGCATGGAGCAACAAAGAGATCGAGGTATTTTAAGATCAATCTGACAGATTAAAAATTTGCTGTGAAGGTACACTTTTATTAACCCCCATTCACATCCCATTTCCCCCAGTAACACTACGTAGTCTGTGTTAGAATGTCCAGGAAACAGAAAAGGGATCTTAATGATGCAAGTCTCTCTCTCTCTCTTTTATTCCCTCTGCTTGCTTATGCTGTTAATACCCTTATCCTTCTAATGTGAAATACTTTTTTGGAGAAACAATATGCACATTTGTAAAGAAATTATAAAAGGATTCTCCTTTTGAAGATAATGAGTTTTTTCTTCAGGAACTGCAGGTTACACGGAACACAAATGAGCTCTAAGTGGAGGGATTTAACGTCCTGCTATAGCATTTAATTTCTTGAGGAAAGGAGTTCAGTTCAAGGTTAGCCTGTTATTGTGGTACTGGCAACTACTTCTCTCATTCCTGTTCTTCTGCCAGCAGTCCTGTACAAAAGGCAGTCATTTTTATTTAATACGTGGGGAGGTATTAATCACTGCAGTGTTTTCTTGTGAAAATTTATCTTACCAAATTCATTTTTTTCCACTACTCATGACAATAATAGGTGTTTAATTACTCAATAAGAGCAGTTTATAGATTCCATTTTTCCTCTATGCTGGACAAATGGTATTGATTTTGTACTTCAATGCAACATGAAACAGTATTAAACTCAATTAGAATTCTGAAACTGGTAATGTACATTAGTTATGGTAACGGAATCCCACCCCCTCAGTCAAAGACACAAGAAGCCCCTGCCACAACTGAAAAAAAGAACTAAATCTCTTAAAACTCCCAGGACAAAAATGATCCATTTATGAAGTTAATTTTATTAACAAGTGGAGATACTTTGAACTTCTTCTTTTAAAAATAATGCATTACATATGTATGGGCACATCATATTTTCATAGTGGACAACCAGGCCCATGGCAGCTAAATCTCTGTTACTAATGGGCCATTCAGAGTCATAAGATGTCACTATGCTTATTCGCCATACTGCTGTAGATGTGGCTTTTGTGCAGCCAGTATTGTCAAGTACATTTCATCTGAGAAAAATAAAATTGACATTGCACATCAACCTTGACATCAGCCTGTTAAAAAACATATGGGAACCATCTCACTCATGCCTTGTCTTAAGCTTTCAGATTTGATCAGAGGGACAAGGGTTGACCACATGAATATTGTCCTGCCATCAAACATAGCAGCATAAGACCTGTGATTCAGCTCCAACGTACTACTTCTGGGCTATACCTTTTTTTTCATGCCTTTTGGGGTTTATTTTGAATTGTTTCCATTAGGTAATCCAGTCTTCTTTCCTTATTTTTTTGCCGTAAGAGGAACAGGAAAAAAATTCTTGCATATTGTGTTAGCATTCCAGTTTTTGCACTAGCATTGCTTCTGAGATTTAGTCATCTGTGTGCGTGTTTGCACAATTAAAGTTATCCACAAATGAGTTGGTCTTTCTCTCAGCATTATGAATTGGCATATTAGTACGTAAGGCTAATATGCTACACAAGATTATTCACTGAGAATAGGGCATTTATGACTATGTATGGTGAGGGAGATGGCAGAGTTCCTGTACCTTTACTAGTTGTGCAGAGGAAGAATTTGGGCAGGTGCAGCATCTATAACCATGTTGAATTATGGAAGAAGCTACACATGCTTTAGATCTTCATTTTGTAGAAGTATTGAAACTTGAGACCTTAGGAGGGATGGAGGAATTTATTATTTTTATAGCATTGGGAATTATATTATGCACTTGGTATTGGGAACTCAGACTGCATCTCTTAGGAACTCAAAACTTGCCCCTCCACTCCTTGTTGTGGCAGAAGCATTTTACGAATTGTCTATCCTGTTGGTGAATCCCCTGCTGTATCTCTTGTTGCTCATACATTCATGGGGAAGGGTATCAGAATACACATACACATACACACACACACACACGTGTGTGTGTGTGTGTGTGTGTATTTAATACATTAATGGATGAACAAGTCTTAAAGAGGGCAAATTTGCACACCAAGGAAGGATTTCCCACTATTTAGCTAGTATATCTAACTGCTGAAATATGTGTCGCTAGGAAAGAGAGTCATAGAATCTGTATTTGTCTTTCTTATCAATTCAGCTATTTTTAAAAAGAAAAGGAGAATATTGTTTATGTTTGCTATAACCCTGAATAAAATTCATTCCTCCTCATATCTATTACCGAGGCGTTTCTGCTTCTAACTGTACAGGATTGAAATCTTAATTAAGCAGCAGCATGTTTGTCAGGTTACTGTTTCCACTGGCTATAAATATAATTGACAATTTCTTATATTAATACCTGCTTTCCTTGGTTTAATTTAGATTATGTGAAAATATCAGCTCAGGTATTTAAAACAGAATCAAAATGGGATTTAAACAGATTAATCTCCTCTCAGTACATATATTTTGTACACCTTTCTTATATTTAGATGTCTGTTTAGGTGTTCAGCAAAGGTAAATAATTCTGATGTATATATGCTTGCACTTGGAAAACATTTCAGTCTTTAAATACAATTTAACTAGTAGGAGGTTTTTTTTAATTTTGAACAAGTTTCTGTTGGATGCTTTATTCAAAATATTTCATTGTTTGTGTATGGAGGAATACATTATTCTTAATGTTTCAGCAGATAAGATAGTTGCCCATCTACCAGCATATTTTAGTACACTGGATATGCAGCGCATTCGGCACGGAGGGTCACCTTGGAAAATGCAGAGGGCCACAGCTAATTTGCATATTTTAGTTAACATAATTAACATAATTTGTGCATTGTGTGTGTGTGTGTGTGTAATGCTGGCTGATCTATTTGGCTTATTTCCACTGTGGTGAATAGTCCACTTCACTGGGGCTGTTGCGATCTGATCCATTCAGTTACTGCATGTCTCCTTTTTTAAATTATTAGACCTCAACAAACTGAGAGTTCTTGATTTTTCTTCTCAGCCAAGTGGCAGATTAATAAATATTAGGGCCTTTTTCTTTTTCATTAAGGATTGCTTAAGGGCTGAAAAATTATTTTCTTTTTCTTAAAGTATGTTCAGTTCATACCATTTTGCACACTGTACCCAATCTGGCAACCCTGGAGGCTTTCCTTCCTTTAAAGCTGCACTGCAGTCAGGTAAGCATGGGGCTGAGGTGGTACTCTACAGTTACCACTGAGTGGTGGGTGTGGTGGATTGCAAAGGTATTCCATATATGCTTACCAGAGGGAGATGCAAAGCAGCAGCTGAGTTAGGGACTGTTCCCTGCCTTTGTTCTCTGGAAGCCGCCCAGAGTAGCTGGGGCAACCCAGCCAGATGAGTGGCAGATGCTGATGCGCATGATTATTATTTTGTGTTTCCGTCTGGTAAGGATATGGGTTCTTCTTTGGTTGCCCCTTAGTACTGCTTCAGCTCCCTTGTTTACCTTGCTGCTGCTGCTGCAGTAGCTGTAATGGAAAAGATTATCCACTCTAGCTCTTCTTCTTTGGCGATCACTAGTAGCTGAGTAAGATTGTCTTCCGTGAACATGGTCGCAACAGTAAGTCCGTAAGTGACTGTGGAGGCCAATTCTGGATGCACATGTCCTTCCACAGTGGGGACATAGGTTTCCGAATGGGAGTTGATGGCATGGTGAGGGTTTGCCAAGTGTGCCTTCCTCTTAGCACGTTTTTCCCTTTCGTCCCAAGTTCAAGCGTCTTCAAAGTTCATGACAAAGGCTGTTCTCCAATTGGAGCGCTCACAGGCCAGTGTTTCCCAATTGTCGTCATTTATACTACATTTTTTTTAGATTTGCCTTGAGAGTCTTTAAACCTCTTTTGTTGACCACTAGCATTACGCTTTCCAATTTTAAGTTTGGAATATAGTAGTTGCTTTGGAAGACAAATAATCAGGCATCTGAACAACATGACCAGTCCAACGAAGTTGATGTTGAAGAATCATTGCTTTGACACTGGTGATCTTTGCTTCTTCCAGTACACTGGCATTAGTTTGCCTGTCTTCCCAAGTGATATGTAAAAAATTTTGGAGACACCGTTGATGGAATCTTTCAAGGAGTTGGAGATGGCATTTATAAGTGGTCCATGTTTCACAAGCATACAGTAAGGTTGGTAGTACAGTAGCTTTGTAAACAAGCATTTCAGTTTCCCTGAGAATGCCCCGGTCCTCAAACACTTCAATTGGGAGAAAGCTGCACTCACAGAGCTCAGGCAATGCTGGATTTTGGCATCAGTGTCGGCCCTTGTGGAGAAATAACTGCTCAGTAGCCTCTCTATTACTGTTAAATCTATCCCTTATTTTTTGCAATGTTTGAAAGAGCATTTACTGGGTAGCATACACTGTATTAAAGCTACTCATAGTTTTATCAGAGGCCAGACACTATAGTTTACTTAGCCTAATGGTTGGTTCGCCCCTGGTTTTAATTACTCTGAAACCCATTTCCTACTTATGACAGTTCACTTTAAAAGCTGCATTGCTTCATTTCAGTAACTTTATTACTGTTTGGCTCAGAGATTGCTATTTCGCCTTGGCCACAGATTCTCATCAGTTGCCCAGTTCACCTTTGTCCACACTATACTTGTGAAATGACCTGCTCCTGTAATGCTTGTCAATAGCAAATTGCTGCATCCTCCTGCATCCATGCTGTAGCACACAACAAAGGAACGCAATACTTTTTAGATTTTTCACTCTTTCCTTTTTTTTAGAAATTAAACTTTAATGCAGAGAATCCTAATTAGCATTTAATACCTGGTAATTAAGGCACTGGTTGGGGTCAACTATATAAAGCACATCAGTTGAACTGGCACCTGATTAATAGTCTTGGTGATATAAAAAAGTTCAGCACAAAAGAGTGCTCTTCTAGGGTCAGTGCTTTAATAGCTGTGGAAAGTGCAGGTTTTGCTGTAATTCTCTCTTAACAACTGGATCAAAATAATAATTTGCGAGGTGTTCATGGCTGGCTTCTCCATCATGATGTCAGGTGAATTATTTTAGTGACGTCAGGCAGATTGTTTGGTTTTCCTAGTACTGCCACCAAAACAATCAGACTTCATTTAGTTTCCGCATTCCTTTTCACATTTAAATTTAGGAGGATTTCTATGTGAAGTCAAATTTATTCTGAATATGGATGACCACAAGGTTTGTTTGCCTGCACCATTTAAGGACATAACACTACACAAACAGTATGTTAGTTCAGCAAAATGTATTGTTTAACCAAAGTTTTGGACGGTGCTTTTTTTTAAAAAAAGTTTAGGGGTACTCTCATTTTCCTACTCATATTGAAATACTGCCCCTCAATGAGGTCAAACTTAGATTCACAAAATGTTAAGGGGTACGCGTACCCCCCCCCACGTCACCCCAGAAAAAAAAACACTGTTTCAAAAAGTAAGGCTATATCATATGTGCATCTTTATTTTTTAAAAAATATGCCTGGCTTTTTGTTACTGCAAAGCTTTTAAGTGGGGAAAATGTTAATTGAGGCACATCACAAATTTACATAGACCATGAAATCTTAAAATTTAGTAAGAATGTTTCCACATATCTTCATTTGTATACACATCTATTGACTTCAGATTGGGCCCATGGGGAACAAAGCAATTTTGGCTACGTCTAATATTAACTGTGAACAGTACCCACAGTTTTTCCCTTCTTCTAAACAGGACTGAACTTGAGCAAGTCCGTATGAATTGCATTGTTGGATGCACGGCAAATATCTCAGTTGGTTTCTTTTTCCCCAGTGGGAACTCCCAGGATACACGAATCCCAGGATACACAAATCATATTTTATTTCATGTATACCATTTCGTGTATGTTTTTTTTTAAAAGGAGTATTTGATTTTATAAATAAATGCTAATAAATGTCTACTAGCATTTCCACTTGATTAGCACTTGCACCCAGGTCTGCTATAATACTGTGGCCAAATATTGGCATGGTTTGCAGTAAATGTTAAAACAAAGCAATTTTGCTGTCTTCTCATGTGCTTTATGTAGAGTGTATATGTGTGCGCGTACAAACACACATGTGCGCACAGACTAAATAAATAAATCACACACACATTCTAATTCTGTTAGTTTTCTATACAAGTAGTGTCTATTTTAATGGTCATTATATAAATCTGGAGTATGTCCTCTATGTGTGTTAATAAATAACAAAGGAGCACTTGCAATCTCCTTTTTATCCTATTCTCGTTTAAGGCTGGTGTATATATGTCTCTCCCATTTTATCCTCACAATAATTCTGTGAAGTAACTTGGCAGAGAGATGGTAACATGCCCATAGCTATCTAGAAAAATGATGGCTATGTAGATATTTGCATTGATGTTTCCCATGTCCAAATAGTGTTCTAGGCATTACACTAAACTGGCTTATTTCCAGCTTAATTTGGGAAACACAAATATTGCCAACGGTTAATGCTCAAAAGAATGTTTTCCCCTTTTGGACACCTGCTTGATTTGTTGTGCATGACTTGCATTTACATTGGGCAATAAAAATGGTGTTCATTTAACACATAAATAGGATTGTTTGTGTCTGCTAAGATGTCACAGTTTTATTTCAGTAAAATGATTAAATCATCACCTTTTTATAACTTCCTTTTACCCTGGTGTATGGTTAGGGCAAAGGTTCAGACCAATCCTTTTCATGTACATAATCATGCACTGCAATTAATCACAATCTAGTTCTTTAAAAAGGAATCCATTAAGATGTAATACCATCTGAACAATCACCAAGTAGAAAATCTGATGCATTAAGAGTTCCAGGCTTTTGCTGTATGGAAGTTTTGTAGTATTTAACCTTCCTTACAAGAGCATTAAATTTAGAGCAGCTTATATGTATGAAGTATTAATATAAAACAGAGACAGAGCAGTTTATCATGTAGTGTTGTAATTTCTGAGGTCCTTAACAATGATATGATTTTGTTATCCTTAAGTAGGACTACTGAATTCAAGAAAAGTCTCTCTAACCTTCAGTGAAAAGTTGAGCACTGTATAATAAAAGCTTTTCCATTGAAATGGTTTTGTTCTTATTCTCTTACCTAGTTTTGAAAACGAAGTCTTGTATCCAGCTGCGTTAGTGACATGATTGCATCCCCTAGAGCAGAGGTTTCCAAATGATGGTCCTTGAGCTTCATTCTAATTGAATTCCTATCTCATCACTCTTTGGTGGCCATGTGCCCTATTCTACAGAAGTCGCCTGTATGAAGGTCTTTGAATCCAAGTCTGAGAGAGCTGTGGCCTTGAAGTTGCCGTCAGATGTATTATATGTCTACTTAAAAGTAATTATTTTTAAATCAGCACCTACTCATATAAATTAGCAGAAGTATTTATAAAGGTGTCTTCCTTTTGTTTTCTCTTAGCTGATGCATAAGTAGTACAGTACTTTATTGTACCAGAAGTTATCCTATCAGTCTGTAGGCAATGAAAACTGATCTGACTTACACCCGAACCCACAGCCAGTGTTAAGTCAGTGTTAAGTCAAGCAGCAAAACCGGGTGTATTAAACCTCAGAGTATGTGTGGGGTGTGTGTGTGTTTGGCTTGGTCTTCTAATCCAAAAAATGTATTGTTCCTCTAACATTCTTAGCCACCTCTCATAAAAATTTAGAATCTTTTAAATACACAATCCTCTCAGAACAACCAAAATAAATATTAAGGGTTGTAGTCAAGCAAGGCATTCTCAGATTAGATCCAATGAAATCAATGGACTTCACTAATTTGACTGTGATCCAGCAAACTGTGTGTGTATTTAAGTCAAATAACTGAGCACAGGTTGTTAAAAAATCAAGAAGGCAAAGTCTCAAATATTCTCCAACTAAACATCAGTAAGAGCTTCTCAACAGTGGGACAGACTCCTTTGGAAGGAGGTGGAGTCCCCTTCATTGGAGATTTTAAACAAAGGTTGGATGGCCATCTGTCACAGATGCTTTAGTTGAGATTCTTGCATTGTAGTGGGTTGGACTAGATGGCCCCTGGGGTCCCTTCCAACTCTACAATTCTGTGATTCCTCTTCAATACTGTGTATTAGCTGCTTTGCAGTCTGTGCTTTTTACACAACCATGCCTATACTACAAGTTTGTTTCCTGGTCAAGACCTGGAGATTTTATTTGGTTATGAGATACTTCTTTTCCCCCCAACCTTATTAATATTTGAAAATGTATTTACTTCACACATGTCTGGCTGTCGGAATAATACCCTTCCATGTTTAATATACTAAAGCAAAAAATGCTGTTCACAAGGCAACAGAGTACAGTGGTACCTCTACTTACGTGCGCCTCTTGTTATGTATCCTTCAGCAAACTCAGAAATATATTTCCAGGTTTTGCTGCACGCATGTGCAGAAGCGCTCTATCGCGCCGCACATGTGCGCAGAACAGGCACCTCCGGTTGCGGAAACCTTGGGATCCGACAAGAGCTCCGGAATGGATCCTGTCCACGACCGGAGGTACCACTGTACTTGGTAAAGATCTCAGATGCTTAGGTAAGAACATGTTTCAGGGTGCCATGCACATGCTCATAACGTCATCTCAGGCACACAGAGCTCTGGAAACTACAATTCCCAGCTGCTATCCCTTCTTGAAGACTCTTGAAAACACTAAAACTTCACAGGAACCCTGCAGACCTGCACATGCCCAGTTAGCATTCCAAGACAGAAAATAATTTCCTATAGAACTGGTGCTTGATGGTGTATTATGCACTGGACAAATTCACATGCCAAAGTAGCTAAGGACACATTAAAGTGATAAAGAGATTAATGTGCATTAAGCTGAGGTGGAACTGACAATTTTGGCGATAAAATTACGGTTGCAGTCCTTGGCCCTTCAAAAAGTGGAATGGCCCTTGAGGTCATTTAGGTTATACAGCCCTGCATTACAGTTCTCCCATAGCCTATACAAACACATGCGAGTGTTTCTGAATGCACAGATAAGTGCGAGAAGTAACATTTCATTGACTAATATGCATTGCTTTGAGATGTGAAGAAATAGACATCTGGCAATGCCATCTGACATCTGTCGGAAGCACTTTACAAGGCAGCTGTAAGCCAAGCAAATGGAACTAGGAACATGCGTTTTTGATTTACAAGTATAACAGATTTCCATTGTGATTTTTCTGTAAGACATTAACACCCCATCGTTTTCATATTTATGATAGTAGCGTTATGTTGTTTTGCCTTTATACAAATTGAAGTCAATGGACTAAAGTACCTATATTTATGTTTAAGGCTGATCTGGTCTGGACATGGCCAATAGGGGAGGGGCAATTTAATGAAGTGCTGGTCCAAGAGAAAGATCCTGTAATACTGAGTGCTCGGCATTGCAACCATACCTTTACCCATTGCTTTTGATGCTTGGTTGCAACACCATTTAGACAGAGAACCTGCAAAGCAAGCAAATGATTGAGCTGGCTGACTGTGCTTTAAGTGAGAAATATGAACTAGTGGTGTTCACATAAGTACCAGACTTAATGTAAGGATTCATAGAAAGATATGTAGGAAGGTTCCAGATCCATATTTGGAAACTTTATTTTGAAATCTGTGAAATGAATTATAGTGGCTGCCTAGGCATGGTTTTCTAAATGGGAATTATAAATAGTTTTCAAACATTTTGAATGATGAAATAGAATGGGCTTAATTACTAATATAAAAAACAGCACTATATATTTGAATGATGTTGCAACATTTGAATGATGATTTAGGCTCTAGGTTTACGGTGAAGATAAATTTAAAACTATTTCACATAAGCATTCATAAAAATAGCTTGCAATTGTATCTTCTAAATGGGAACTAATATATTTGAATCACCATTATTAATCAGAAATCATATTCACATGTAATATACACCATCATGTTCCTTTTTTGGTGGGTTGTTTTTTTTTTTACATTATCATTTATGTCCTGTGGTTGTGCCTAAATTACACAAAATGAGAAACTCTTTACAATGCATGCGTGTGCAAGTTGGAAATTAAAGTATTTAACCTTCTTCTCTTCCATCTATTAGCAAACTCGTTTTTTAAACAATTATAGGGGGGAAAATGGTTAAAGCCAATCATGCATTTATTTTGATAAAAAGCCTGAAACAATATTAGCTACTTTCCACAAATAAAAAGAGAGTCAAATAATCACTCTGAGCGGATTTTGCAAGGACCTTGGAGGGCATAATTATGTTGGTGCTTTTAGCACAGGGCAAAGCAAAACATAAAATTAAGGCATGAAAGAGTGTACCTATTTTGAGCATAACAATGGGATAATTGCTATGGGATTTTATTACCATCCTATAATGTAAAGATGCAGTTTCCCCTTTTAGATATAACTTCTCAGTCTATTAAGTTATATTCTTGGTGACATGAATCTGGTTGGAGAGGTTAAGAAGTACTTGAAGCCTGAATGCAATCTTTAGATATCTTTGGTATGCAGTTTCAACATAGTATGTATTTTATTCTCTTTAGCTGAGCTCTTCAAACACCCTGTGCCTTCAAAATCTTTTACACAAATACTTTCCAATTCATTCTAACCGCCCCCAGCATGACAGCAGGCAAATGATGAGCATTCTAGGACTTTGATTGCACATGGCTGTCTAGTTTGTGTTGGGATAGTATTTAGGAACATAGGCAGCTGCCTTATACAAAGTCAGACTATTTATCAATCTTGCCCAGCCATGCCTGTTCAATGGAACTTTGTCTCTCCTCTCCTCCTCTCCTCTCCTCTCCTTAATCCTCCCTTTAAATCTGTTCTGGGGGTTCACCCAACCTTCCAAAATAGATTTGGAGAGAGGAAGGAAGGGTTCTGTTGCACAAATGGAAATCTTGTGGTAATGAAATGAAGGCATTGGATATCTCCCATATTTGTCATACTGGGGCTGTTAATATCTAGAGCAGATTACTATATGAATAATTGCCATTGCATGCAAAGTCTGCTGGTAGTTGCCAGAACTGCTTGCTATCACATGGAAATTTTCCAGTGTAGATGGGGTGGATGAGAGTGAACAAATCCTAAAGTTAGTCAGACAAGGTTCTGGAGATTTGGAAATGGATCCAATCTGTTCTCAATAGGGTTGAACTACCTCTGAAGCAGCAGTTCCATAGTTTGGGGGTATTACTTGAGCTGATATTTTTGCTTGATGTGCAGGTGGAGAGGAGTACTTTATGAGTACTCTTGTGTCTTTAAGAGCTGGTGGGATGTCAATACTGATGGAGTTTCTTGTATTTTAGCAAGGAGGGCATTCCAAAACACTGATACCACTAGTGAAAAAGCCAGCCTCCATGTTACCACAACCTAATCAGGTTGTGGCAAAACTTACTGGGCAGTGGAGGGGAATATGGTTTTTCAGGTTCAGAATTGTTGAGGGCATTAGTGTGATATGTACCTGATAAGGGCTGCAGTGTTCTGCACTAACTGCAAGAGAATAGCCCCACACAGAACACATTACAATAGTCCAAATGTGAGGTTACCAACACATGTGTCACAGTTAATTCAATACTGGTGACAGGACAGTATCTTTCTTTCGCTGCATCTGAGAACAACAGACTTACTTAGGGGACAAAGGATAGGTGCCATAGCATACCCATCTCTGCCCTCTCCACTGTACCCTGACTCCAGGTAGTCACCTTGTTCTGCACAATGGTAGGGCTATCCTTCAGAACTGATGTTTATTTATGTTTCTTTTGAAGTTTTAGTGTGGCTGCCTCTCTTGTCTTAATTGATGTTGTGTTTTCCATTCAATTGAATGGGAACATTTTCTTGACATACTTTGCTGTATTTATTTTTTAAGCCATTTGGGTTATTACAGTGGTACCTCAGGTTAAGTACTTAATTCGTTCTGGAGGTCCGTTCTTAACCTGAAACTGTTCTTAACCTGAAGCACCACTTTAGCTAATGGGGCCTCCTGCTGCTGCCGCGCCACTAGAGCACGATTTCTGTTCTCATCCTGAAGCAAAGTTCTTAACCTGAGGTAATATTCCTGGGTTAGCGGAGTCTGTAACCTGAAGCTTATGTAACCTGAAGCGTATGTAACCCAAGGTACCACTGTATTTTAATAGAAAAGCAAAGGATAAATTTTAAATAAACTTAAAAAGTAGGTGAATCTAAGAATGGTGCTTTTGGGCAGAAGAAGGCCCATTCCCAGTTTCAAACAGGTTTGCTGGTAGCTATCTTCAACAAAACAGCTAGCTGTTTGGCTTACTAGACAGAGAGTGATGGAGGGAAATAGAGTGCAGTTTCACTTTGTATATAATAGATTGTTTGCATTGATGCTTCTGTGGTTTGTATAATCTGGAGAGAGTGAGTAGCAGGAGGGATGATGTTCCAAGGAAAGCTGAGCTCACCCTGACTCAAGCTCACCCTTTCAATATTGATGCCCTTGCAAGGATCAAGTGGTTGTAGCGGACTCAGCTGCATGTTACAATTTATGCATGATTTATTTCAGTTGGTCTTTGCAGATTTAAAAATTGTGTTTGCCTTCCTGGCTCACCATTTTTCCAGTCTAAAGATCATAGGTTTTATTTGATTATATTTTGGTACTCTGTTAAAGTCGACTGGGTCACCTTGCATTGCACATCTATTTAGTATTTGCTCATTTCTTTTAACATGTTCATTTCACTCCACTGTGAGAAGTTAATGCCATCTTTTATCTTTCTCTGACTGGATGTCAAAGGACATAACATTAATAGAAGCCAGACACCTCTAATATAGTTTCATGAATGGCCTTTTGAAAAACACACCTAGAATCCCCCAAAGAACGTAAAATCCGTTGCATGGTAGTAGATCTGGCTAGATAATTCTTATCCTATCTAAACACTGTACACTATACACTTTGTGCATTCCAAATTTGCATTCTCCCTATTTGTTTCCCCCCCTCCCCCTAATGGATGGGATGACCAAGCACATAGGAACATATTCACAAGTTATTTCAATGAGATCTGTTTTGTAGCTAAATCAAAGGATTAATACCCTGATCCTAACTACTAATGTCCTGATAACATTTGCTTTATGGGTATGGGAGTTCCTACTCATGCCCAGAAGAGCTTCCCAGTTCATTTTATTAAAAGGACCTTGTCTTAAAGAAATGTCTGTACGAACTGAGTCCTTTGAAATTAATTCCACTGAAACCAACTACAATTGCCTTTCTCTGGATTGCACTCACTTAAGATTGGATTCTAGGTATGAACTGCATTCTCACGTTTACTATGAAAATTGCTCTCCATTAAAAAAATTTCCACACCACAATAAATTTGGATACTAAAATAGTTTAGTGTTTTACCCATGATGGCTGGGTTTGATTAGAGCTGTGCTCCAAAACATCCAGAAGGGTATCATGTTAGCTACCCCTGTTGTAACTTTTCCTCAACAGCAGAATTGTTCCATCCTTGTCATTATTTAAATGGTCATTTTCTGTGCCTTCTCTGTCTTAACAATATCCCTTTTTAGAAGCTTGTTCTGGCTATCCTATGCAGAAGGTGCTACAGTCAAGTGTAACATACCCTTTTCCTAACAATTTTGAAAGGCCAGCTTCTTCAAGACTGTCTGGAAGCTATTTTCAAGTGGGGGGAGCTTTTATTCTACACACATTCTACTACTACCATATTGATTGTTTGTGCCCATGACCAGCACCCCATCCCTAACTTCCGTTTGCAACCCACTTCAGGTCAGGCTACAAACCATGAGTTGAGGGCTTTGTTTAAATATGTATATCAGTTTCCCACATGGTCTTACTTTTGTTTGACCCATCTGGCAGACTATATAAACTTGTGAGTTTTGAACAGCCTCCATGCCACTGTTTGCATGTAAGAATTGGACCCTAGACTTTTGTTTTATGTAAGCAGCTATTTCTAGTATGCATTGTATATAGATAATGAACTAAATATTTCACTCTGCACCTACAGAAGTCTAAATCTGAGTTAGGTAACAAGTGTGATTAGTTTGAGTTTAATGTTTTCTTTAGTAGTTATTATGAAGCACGTAATTAAAATATTGTTTAGTGTTTTCTCTCTTAGTGGGTCACTATTTTCAACTTTCTGATAAGGCTTAGGATGTGGCAGCACTGTTTTCTTTGGGCATTACCTGGTAAGTGTGGGTAGGATCCTGCAAATACTTCTTGAAATGCAGTTGTGAAGAGCTGGGAGAAAATTAATTGCTTGAGGGACCATCGACAGTTTCTGTGTCTCACTATTGAACTACTGGAATTCTGTCAGCCTTATGATGGCAAGCTCCTCTAAAGTGAATTAGTTTAACTGACTCTTAATTTCTTTATAAGCTATTGTCTGAAACAGAAGGACATTTAGCCAATTTTTTTGACAATTGGCCTTTCCTGGCACAATTCATGCTTTTTTGCTGCCTTGACTGTTTTGCCAAAATGACATGTTTTTTTACCTTGTTTTAAGCCATCTGATTCTGTGGTGATTAAATGTTAACAACTCCTTTCTTTCAACTGACTAACAGCCAGATACAGAACTGACCATTTCAGGGGCCACACATGGGGTAGGTGGCAGTGCCTGGAGGACATTAGATCTTTTAATCATTATGGATTACATAATCTCATGTAACAAAGAGTACACTGCATAAATGTAGCCTACCCAGGCTACAACCCTGATCCTGACTTCCCTCTCATGTTACTTAACTCTAATTGTGAAACCACAGAAAGGTGGAGTTGGACTCTACAATCTTGCTTGCCCCTGCCCCGCCATGGTGAGGGGGGTCAGACAGCTCTTGAGATTTTTTTGGGCAGTGAAGGGGGATCTGAAAATATCCTTTCTGCAAGTAGGCGCAGCCCATGAACAGAGTTCTGCTCACAGGATCTCTGATACAAATCATAGTCTCTCCTTTCCTTTGGCTCTCTGATCCACATTATAGTTTCTCCTTTCTCACCCACCCCTTCAGAATAAGGACAGTGAAGACATGCTTTTGTTTGCCCTGACTCCTGATTTGGGTAGCTAGAGAAAAGCCCTAAAAATGGCCATATAGCAGCAGTTTGTTGGGGCTGCAGAAAAGCACACACAGCAGAAGCAAACAAATCCATGAAAAGACCAGTAGGGACTTAAGGGGTTTTGTTCCCATGAAACATTCACTTTTTGCATTGAAAAATGCACTATCTAGAACACATCATAATATTGCTTGTACAAAAGGTTGCAATAGCAGCAGTATGATTCTTGACTTTTGTGTGCTTTAGGGTGTCCATTGCACCCAATAACAGCACACTGAAGTGTGTGTCACTTGTGCTGTTTCAATTGCATCTTATAAATTTTGAATCGTATTAGTCATATATACCTAGAGGTAATATTTGTTTTTTTAAAAAATTGCAGGGGTGAGAGGTGGACATACAAAGAGAGGCATGCATGATAGTTTAAAGTGCCCAACTAACGGGCTGAAAACATTTTTATTTTCATTAGGGACCTAAGTAAAAGCTCAGGGTAGCAAACTCCTCCTATGGGCCTCTATAAGAGAAACAGGGCAGCATGTCATATAAATTAAATGTGCCCTGTTACTTCTGGTTACTCTTTATGTTGTGTTACACACTAGATGACAGCAAATATGATGAGAGTCCAAATCTTGGAAGTGAGGTTTCACATTTGTCTAAAACCTTTTACCAATGTGTGTGCATATACACGCATTTGTATGCACAGTGGTACCTCAGGTTACAAACACTTTGGGATACAGACTCCGCTAACCCAGAAGTAGTAACCTCGGGTTAAGAACTTTACCTCAGGATGAGAAGAGAAATTGTGCGGTGGTGGCGCGGTAGTGGCGGGAGGCCCAGTTAGCTAAAGTGGTGCTTCAGGTTAAGAACGGTTTCAGGTTAAGAACGGACCTCCAGAATGAATTAAGTTCGTAACCAGAGGTACCACTTTATGTGTGTATATATTTGTCATGCCTCCATTTGCTTTTGGATTTGCCAGGATTTTTTCCCCTGGGGATCAGTAATAGTTTTAATTATAGCTATGCTTCTAGATCTCCTTTTGTCCTTGTCAACAACTTTTGTCTTTCTGACAAAAGAATGGGCATATCTGATCTCCCCTGCCCCCATTTTGAGGCAAAGGTGGGTTTTTATCTCTTTCCTTTCAGTCCTACCATCTTGGCAGATGCTTGCTAAGTGTTGTAATGAAGCTGCAAGTGTACAGTAAACATCAAAGGCCATTAGATGGTAGACTTCTTGGAAGCTGTTTTCACCATATTCTGAGTGTCATGACGCTGCTGCTTCACTGAACTTTTTTCTCCTTCACATTGCGCTATTTAAAAACCCTGTTTGCAGGTTTCTTCTGGCATGAGGAGGAGGGTAGGCCTTCTGCAGAAAGTTGGATTTTGGCTTTAGATGCATAAAAATGATTAACCTAAAAGTTCATGGGTTAGTTAGGATACTAGTTATGAATTGGCTGGTAACCATATTTGCAAGGTAATTCCCCGCCCCCCCCCCAAAAAAACATTTTGGCTTTTTTACTTAGATCTTCCAGTCAAGCAGCCCACAATATTATGTTTATAGTGTTGTCTCTTATATGCTGTTTGGTTTTCCAGTTGTACAGTGCTAATATTTTACATGAATAATTATATGTATTGAGCATATCCAGCCACAGCTAAACACTTTGTTTCACTGATTTCAGTGGAAAAGTGAAGAATAAATATTTATTTGTCCTATTATGAGCTGTTGCAAATATTATGCAATGTGTTATAAAGTTGTGGTGTTTTTGAGCAGGGTATTGGTAAACACGCAAGACAAATTTGCACCCAGGTAATTTTTTACGAAAACATAAAACCAACTTCAGGAATTAAATGAAGGATATGGTTGGAAAGAACATGAAAACATGACTGAAATAAACATCATGAAATTCTTTCACGAGTTCATTGACCTGCACAAATACTAAAAATTGCCTGTACAGTACTGCAGATAAAAGACATGGGGATCTATATACATTTGTTTAGCTTAGGCCAAAGCTACTGTGAACACTGCCAGTTTTTGAATGATCTTGTCATTGTTATTTGCAAATAGGAAGTCAATTTTTCTGTAAATTTGACCAGTGCTCTTGTCCTTTCAGCAACTCTGGAAGAAATCTATCTCTTACAGAGCGGGTTATGGGGCAGCGAAAGAGGTACATACTTATATCTCTCCCATTGCAATCACTGTTAACTTTGGCTGGATTGTGCTCATTTATGTAGAACTTCTATGCATATTATAGGCTTCTAGAACACAGTCTGCATTTTATATGTTTGGTCCTTTGATGTGGAAAGATTGTCAGTGTGGAGTAGTGGAATGTGAAATAATATAATATGAACTGGGGAAATGTCATGACCTGTGTGTATATGTTGAGGGTGTGGGTGGGTGTACCTCCCTTGTGAGAGGTAGAGAAATAATATGGGGAATTTGAGGTCTGAGTTTTCTATTTGAGAGGCAAGACAGTACATTGGGTTAGGAATTAATGTTTAGAACATGGAAGGTTTGGGGCCTTGGGAGGAATTTGGGTTGGTGTTATTAGGTTAAAGAAAGGGGAAATGATTATTTTCATCTGGTGGGGGTCATAAATAAATAATGTGACAAAATATAAATATAATTGCCAGAAAGGCATCTACTTTTATCATGCAAAAAGTTTAGATAAAATCCAAAATCTATAGAAAGGTAACACCTTTATTGGGACCCGTTAAACAGTTACAAGCCAGCAAGCTTTTGAGTTTTCCAGAGCTGCTCTTCAGGATGAATGTTAAACATTGATAATACTTGAACAACCCTTAGAGCATGCCTCTACAAATTAAAAGCAAATTCATTCCCCAAGGCTGTGCAAGGCTGTGTACTAGTGGTTGTAATGTGATATTCACTCTTCTAAGCCTCCTTGCCATTTTGCACTGGCTGTTGGTGAATATGAAAACAAAATAAAAATAAATAAATTTAAAACTTGTTTATGCAGTCATGATCATTCTATTTGATCATTCTGAAATAAATATGTGAACTTTATCCATTGAGGACATTTCAGTTGCTGCTGGGTCAAATGAAAGCTAAGTATTGAGTGATAAATCTGTGATATCTGTTTTTTCACATGCAAGTTGTTATTTACTACAGGAAATAACTGCAATGCATGTGCAAGAAATCCTTCTGTGTCATACTGCCAGTTTTTCTTTTCTTTTCTTTTCTTGTGTTGCTGTTTGCTGCTTTGATTTTAAAAGTTTGAAATATTCATAAGAAAACCACTCCCCTCTTTGCACAGCCCCACCATCTGACATACTTTTAAAAGTTTCCTGAAATTGACTTGGCCATGAAGTTCATTTGGTAAGGCTCAGTTAATTTCACCACTCCATCAACTTGAGCGAAAATAGGGGAAATTGATGTGTTTAATCTTGGGAAAAGAAAGTCAACAGGATTTCCCCTCTATGGTGACGTGGTGATCAGAGTAATGATACTATAATAGATAGAGGAAAATCACTCCTAATGCTCCATGGAAATGAAATACCTTTCTATATAGCCAGTAGATGTGAGAAAAACAGAAATCTCATCCAGAGACCCATGTTAGTAACATGGGAAACTGCTTTATAGTGAGTTAGATCCATTTAACTCAGTGTGGTCTATGCTGTCTGTTGGCAGCACTCCAGAGTTGCATGTCTTCCCCGGCCTACCAGGAGATGCCAAAGATTGAACATGGGAACTTCTGTATGCAAAATATGCACTTCACTAGTGATCTATGGCCGTTCCATGTTTATTTATTATTGATTATTACATCCTGCCCTTCCTGCAAAAAGAGCCCAGGGCGGCATTGCATTTCCAAAGCAGAGAAAATGTAGTACAGTGCTGTGGGAAGTTCCAGGAAGTTCCACTCTCCAAGTGGAGAGTGAGCTTGTGCTTCTTTTTCTTTTCTGGGGTATAACAATTTTTTGTTAACCCCATCCCACCTGGCTTGGAAATTTAAGGCTGGTAAAGAAATTAAGTAATGAACATAATATACTTTGGAAGTTACTGCAATATAACATTGTATGTGTGAAGGTAACAAATGTGAGCTACATTTTATAATTTACAGTGTAACAATCTCTGATCAGTCTTGTGTGGCTAAAAAGCAGTGGATTTTTCCACCCTCTTGGTCTTGTTTTTTTAGGGGGAGGTGGGAACAGCTTGTGCATATTCTGTAATAGTGACTGTGAAGACATGCTGAAGGGGTGGTAATAGTTCCTATCCCTGCTGCACCTCAGATTAATTGCACTCAGTGTGTGATATTGTGAATGCTAAAGTCCATCTTGACTAGCATTATGTTAAATACTAAATGCCCTGTCTACATTGCAATTTTAATATGTTCTGACAAACACATTTTAGATCTGAGAGCTCCCGTTGAGGTCAGGGTGCTCGACATCCTGTTAAGTAAATGTTAAAGGATTCGGTACATGATGCCTGTGAATTCCGGCATTGTAGCAATTAAAGCATTATTGAAGGGAGTTTTAGTGAAATATAAAACCTGTTGCTTTCAGATATCATGAGGGATTTTAATAACCTTTCCTTTAGAAATAGCTGTAGCCATTTGGTGACTTTTTTATTGGGGGGGGAATAGAAATTAAAAATACAATGTAAAATTCTACTAGGACATTTACTAAAACATTTTGGTGGTTTGAAGTATGAGTGAAAATTGTCCAGAATATCAGAATGTGCATGGTATGAAGAAATTTAATGTACTACTGTGCTACTACAGAAAACAAATGAAAATGCCTCATTTGAGTGTTTGCTCAAATTCTATCTTAATGGCTTCACCTGCAGCCAGTCTCCTGCCCTGTGCTTTGTTTATCACCTACCCTGATGAAGAGTTCTAGGGAATTCGAAAGCTTCCACGCTATTTTGTGACATTTTGGTTGTGCCTAGTAAAGGTATTGCCCTAATACAGATTTTAAAACAAAATGTTAGAGAAATAAAACTGTTCTTTATGAATTTTGTGATTGTCTTTGCTTCTATTTGCATCCAAATGAAAATATAGGGGGTTGTACACAACGAAGTTGTCCTGTTTGCGCAAGATCTTCTACTAGCATAATGGAGCTGCTTCTCCCTGTCCTTCACTCCATGTTCTGGGATTTTCTCCAAACCTCCAGAGCAGTTTGGGTGATACAGGGAGAGGAGAGGCAGAGAAGTTCCATTGAGTAAGCCCTTGTATGAATGGGATGACTTCATTGGATACAACCCCAGAACATCCTACCTTCATATGTGCTTCTGATGCCAAAGTGGTGGCAGCAGGGGAAGATTTTTGCAAAAAGGGGAAAGGGGGATTCTCAAAAAAAGCCACATTAAAAAAAACCTCTCAGCTAATACTATTGCTTTTGACTTGTTTGAAACCACAAAATATTACTCTAGGAACAATTCTGGTGTGTTTAGACAGTGAACAAAATTTCATCTCTGGTGCCACTCACCCACCTGGGGTGGTATTGGCTTGTGTTTTATGGGGGTATTAACACTGAATGTGGATGTCAAGTTATTTAAAATTTGCTTTGTTTCAGAGAGACTGGAAGATATATTTTAAGTCACTTTTTTATACTTTTTACATGTTTTCTGTTTAACATATTATTATTGTTTAGAGACAGATTATGCAGTACTTACCAATGCACACTAAAGCATTAAAATAACTATCATGGTTTGAAAACCAATTTTTCACAGTCTTGGGCAAAATCCTTGTGCAGCCTGTTTTTTAAAAGGACACTGTCAGTTTGAAAATGTTTTCACTTACTATGGCGATGAGAAATTACTCTACCTTAACATTTTATGTATAGGCACTTTCACTGTTTTGCTGATCATCAGCAACATTTCCTCTAACCTACGTGTGTAGGAACCTGAGAAGCTGAAATACCACAGATGAGCTCTACAAGGCCAAATGGATGAGGCAAACTATGAACTTCTGTTCTATTGCTAAAAGGCTCCACTAGACTGAAGGGCTCTGAAAGCCACAACAGACCATCTTCACTATAGTACTTCATTAATATGTGGTGTTTCTCCAGGATTAGATGGAAGTGATATTATAATTCTTAAATTGGGGGGGGGGCAAATTCACCAGAATGTGATGACAGTTTTACAATTTACAGGGGATCTGGAATGAATTAAGAAAAAAATATACTGTTTGTTAAATAATAATAATAATAATAATAATAATAATAATAATAATAATTTCAAATCCCTTGCTTCCTAGTATTCCTACATATATTGTATATCTATAGCAAGATCTGAGATGTAAAACCTTTCTTTTGCCAAGTATGAAGCCCTTCCAACTGCCCCTTCCTTTCAAATACATGTGAAGAAGGGTCAAAGGGCAATGATCTAAGATTAGGGGCCTATGCTCTTTGTCAGGTGTGGGACGCTCAAAATTCTTGATACATTTTGGATCAGATCCAAGTCTAGAACAATCTGTAGCCTAATCTTATTTTTAAAACTGTTGGATCAGGCATGGCAGTTTGCACCATTATCTCTAGCTTAATCTCATTTTCTTTATACCCAATTTGCTGTTTCTGTGATGGGCAGTGGCTTTCCAGCATCTAGGGTTCATCAGGTCATTCTCATCACTAGCTACCCAATGTTTTAAACATGCAGTCCCAAGGATTGAACCTGGGACCTTTCACAGGCCCTTGTGGCCATTCTTCCCAGTGCCTTTTCTGTCCTAGAATATCTTGTGCTTGATTTCACAGGACTCCATCATAGTTACAAATTCTTACAATGTTCTTTTCTTATACAGAAAATATATTATCATGTATGTAGCTTTTGTTTTGTTTTGTTTTTCTGCTGTGAGTATTTGACTCAGGAAGTTAATATGCACAGGTCCAGATTAATAAAACGAGAAGAAGCAAGACAGTGTGAATTCATGGAAATACATGGGCATTTAGTTACACGCCAGAACCATGTGTCTGAACTGAGGGAAACATCAAGAAAAGTAAACTTCTATATAAACAGAATGCCATTTTCTGTCTCCAGACTTCTGTAGCGCCATTAGTCTTTTTGTTTGCATATACTGTTAGAAAGATTAGCAAACCTATGTGAATGTAAACTGCTGTGCATCCACAGGTCATTTACAATGATGGCATGCAATTGTTCTTGGGATTTTAGCAAGCAGAGATCAGTGTCTCTCTTAGTTACCACATGCTGGTGCAGCATGGTGTGTAAAATTACATGCCATGTCATGCCAGCTGGGAAGATAATGCATCTCACTATTGTACAAATATATATTGCCATTGACCTTTTCTATTACGACTTTTCCAGTACCTTTGAGAAGCCAATTATAGCATTTTAAAGAAAAGACTGTAAACTCTGCTATTGTATCATACTGAGCCAATATATTCAACCCTTGAGAAGTTGTCCCTCCTCAGTATCTTCTAATAGGTACTCAAGTACAGCTTGTGTGGCGCATCCTCTTGATTTAAAGACCACGGCTACTGCTGAGATCCTCTAGAAATAACATTTTCAAATTGCAAGGCTAGAAATAACAATATATTAAAAGTGGGGACTTGCCCCCCCAAAAAAAAATTGGGGCATATTTTTTTTTGCCGTGCCATTACTTATTGGTGGGCTCGTAACACATTCTCTGCAGCGTTTCCCTCCAACAGCTTACAGCTCCATCTGTCCTAATGCCCTTTATGCTGCAAATTTATTCATTTAAAATTTAATGTTCATGAGCATTCAATGACAATTACTGGATCAGCTAATTTGGCTGACATCACAGCAGCTCAGCCAATGGCTAGAGAGACCGTGGTGTCTCTTACCAGAAATGGTGGGGGGGTTGTGAGTGTGCGCGTGCTTGGCTTTGGGGCAGCCTGGTAAAACTATCTTATCAGTGTTGCCTGTTCTTGTGTGAAGTTGTGTGAATTTGCCCATGGTCTCATGATTGGATGCATTATCTTCCCAGCTGGCATGACATGGCATGCAAATTTTATATATCTTATTGCACCAGTAAGCAGTAAGAATGCAAGTTTCACCAGTCAAAATATTTGAATCTCTATAGCTGTCTATTCAAACTTGGCAGTTTTATAACTGGGTTTGTGCATCTTTTTATATTTTCCTCTTCAACCAGGCTTTTGGCTAATTAACATCCTATATATCCTTTTAAATGTGTTGGGGGTGTTATTGTTTTCTTTTATTTTAGTATTAGTATGTATTTTGTGTTTTTATCTTGTACTTTATGCTGTGAACCACCCTGAGATCTTCAGATGAAGGGTGGTATATGAATTTAAATAATAATAATACTATGTCTCATAACTATAGAAATATAATTAAATCTCTTACATTTGTTTTAAGCAAAGCAGTTTGTGTGCAGAACTACTGAAATAATAATAAAAGCCTTGCACAACTGTAGAACTTGTGAGTCAGTCAGAGATCTAGACATTCCTGAGGCATGATCAAATGTGGCCGGAGACACCGGGTGGGGAGGACAGTTAGACTGCCCCCTCCATAGTTTCCTTTAATGCATTTATATTCCAGATAAACTGGATTTCAGATAAGGACCATAATCTGAAAGGATTATGTATATTAGTTGGATGATGTATATTAGTTGTTGCTGCATGTTCCTGAGATTTGTGTACATTTACGTTTATGTATCTAAGAAACTAGTGTGGAACAATTCAAATCCGATTGTATAACAGGCAACTGTTAAACAAATTGAGAAGTTTTTGCTTAACCATCTAAATTCTGCCTTACTCTGCATAGATACGGAATTAACAGTTTTTGTTCATTTGAAAGCAATGTCAAATATAACAGGTGTGGTTTATGAAGAAAGTAAGAATTTGGAGTGCTGTAGTTTCCTGGAGGACGCGGGTGGCGCTGTAGAGGACGCGGGTGGCGCTGTGGGTAAAAGCCTCAGCACCTAGGGCTTGCCGATCGAAAGGTCGGCGGTTCGAATCCCCGTGGCGGGGTGCGTTCCCGTCGTTCGGTCCCAGCGCCTGCCAACCTAGCAGTTCGAAAGCACCCCCGGGTGCAAGTAGATAAATAGGGACCGCTTACAAGCGGGAAGGTAAACGGCGTTTCCGTGTGCGGCTCTGGCTCGCCAGAGCAGCGATGTCACGCTGGCCACGTGACCCGGAAGTGTCTCCGGACAGCGCTGGCCTCCGGCCTCTTGAGTGAGATGGGCGCACAACCCTAGAGTCTGGCAAGACTAGCCCGTACGGGCAGGGGTACCTTTACCTTTACCTTAGTTTCCTGGGGCTGAACCAAGCTGGTAAAGCGGGTCAGAGAGGCTTTTTAAAAAGGAAGATAATTTGACTCTCTGAACATAAATATAAATCTAAGGAAGCTAATAATTTAATAAGAGCACTGAAAGGGAAAAATATGGTTCTAAAAGGAAAATACAAACCATCTGACAAATTTTCAGAGTGCAGAATTGTAACTGAAAGGCAGGCTACAAGAACATTGGAATTGGCTCTAACCCTGCTGCTAACAATAACCATTTCTATTGTTTGTTTTTAAAATAAATGGTGAAAACAGCAGTGTAGTTCTGCATCACTTTTTAAATATTTGACACGATTCAGTGTGACAGCAGAAATGTAAAGGGGATCATATTTATATTTAGATCATTATAAAATTATTACAGTGCACCGAAGTGAATCCAGTAGGCTTTGCTGATGCCAAGATTTGCTGTCCATCAAAAGTACCTAGCTGTGTACAGCTCTGTTGTATCCTAGAGGGCCATATTTGCAACATGCCCCATTGTGGGTGCTCCCTGTTATAGAAGAGGACAAAGCACAAGGGGCCAATGCTTGAATCTCTAGAAAGAGAGAAAAAGTGAAGACCATATCCAAGTTCAGAGTAGAGCAGCTGCTTTAGCCTCTCCATGGATGGCTTGGCAGACAGGCTCCCCAGAGTTCTGAGAGGCTAAGTGTTCTTGAGCATGTACTGGAGAAGAGCTGTTGAATTTTTTGTTTACTTAGTGTGTGTTTCAGTCTTGCAACCAATCTTGCAACTGAAGTAGTTTTTATGAAGTGTCACTGATCCCTCATAACAGGTTTACAGAGTACTGGAAAATCCTATTTACGCAAGATCTTGTTGGCACTATGCTATGCTAGCTCCCAGCCAAAAAATTAATTGCCAGGAGAATGAAGCAATGTTTTAATGCCAGGCCATATGTCTCAGGCTATCGAATGAGAACAGTAATCCAAAGTCATCTTTAAAATATGTGCCTCATAATGCAGTCTCTATAGAGATTTCTACCTCCTGTCTCCTTTTTAAGCAGAGGTTGGATGACCATCTGTCATGTATGATCTAGTTGAGATTCCTGCATTGCAGGGGATTGGACTTAGATGATTCTTAGGGTCCCTTCCAACTCTACAATTCTGTGAACTACTGGAAAGTGAAAGCACAGGTGAACATATTTTTTTGGAAAAATTCATACCCATATAGAGGTGATCCTCTCACCTACCTTCTAAGAAGTTTCAATACGCTGTATGTGCATTTTGGATTTGTTTGCATGTTGGGTTTCCCTGCTTTTTAAATTGCAGTTTGCTCACATACCTTGTACTTAGTTCATTTAGCTTGCATATGACACCACAAAGTAGACATATACTAGTATCTAGGTAAAGGGACCCCTGACCATTAGGTCCAGTCGTGGACGACTCTGGGGTTGTGGCGCTCATCTCGCTTTATTGGCCAAGGGAGCCGGCGTACAGCTTCTGGGTCATGTGGCCAGCATGACTAAGCCGCTTCTGGCGAACCAGAGCAGCGCACAGAAACGCCGTTTCTGCCGCCATTTCTTCCCGCCGGAGCAGTACCTATTTATCTACTTGCACTTTGACATGCTTTCGAACTGCTAGGTTGGCAGTTCTAGTATCTAGTTGCCCTCTAATGATGGGTAGCAAGATAAACGTGAGATTTTTTGCAGTTTATGGGATGCTGGAGTGATGCCTATACCATTCTAAGTGAAGTTATTCTGGTATGTGGAAAAAGCATTCACAATTTGTGGGAAAAGCATTCGCACATCAGCAAAAACTTTGTAAAGAAATATATGTGCACCTTTTAGACGTGCTGGGTGGAAGAGTGTCTCATTTGTTTATATAGGTTGCAGACTGCAGCTCATATAAAAGATCACTATCTTCCAGCAATATTGGTAATATTATAACAGGATTAATTTACTGCATCACATTCATGGAATTTGCCTATAGATAAATTATTACAAATTTAAATTCTAATGAAAATAACTTTTTAATTGGGGGGGGGGGAATGCATGCATTACATAACTTTGTAGGTTTGTGCTTTTTCCGTTATTGATTATGCTTCCTTTGTATTAATTTTGCTAAACAGTTTTTAAACATTATAATGTTCTCCTATTTTTCTCTTCATCCTTTTATTTTCATTTGAAAAGGATATATTTAAGGCCCAAGCCTTAATGAATGTTAAACTGTAATGGAAAGTTTAAAAAGTACATAGGGCAGCAACAATGCTGTGAAATAAATTCATTAAAATCAATGTTATTTCAATGAATACTAATTGAATTATTAATGCTTGGATCAGGTTTTTCCCCCTCTGTTTGTGATTATTCAGCTTGTTGTCTATTGAACCTGTATCTTTGTTAATGAAAACCTCGTATTGTGAGTATAGATTGTTTGGAGACTTACCACTCCTGCCTGCCCTACCTTCTCACAGTGATAGTGAATTGGGCATTCTTTCCCTTCCCCTATTCAGGTTTTTACTGTAAATGGGGAATGCGGCCGTGCATTGAATTGTGAGACATTTGCAGCACAACATGGAAACTTTCTCCAACTTAGAACAAAGATTTGTGTCTTACTGCTTGAGGGCACATTGGTATAGAGATGCAAAACTTCTTTTTGAGGAGACCAATTTGGGTCTCGCTTCAGTAGCAGTTGCATTGTGCTGTGAGGCTGCAATTCTGTGTAGCTCTGGATTACTTTTATCCATGAAGTATTAACAGAAATACACCTGTCATCTCTGAATTTCAACTACCACAAAACAGCTATTCTTCTCTGGATTCTTCAAAGTTCTAGAGCCTTGTGTCTTCTATCCTTTCCCTTTTTTATAAAGCCGTAGGTTCGGAACAACCCCCCCCCCCCATGCTGCATCTGATAGGTGAAGGGGTGGCAGGGCCCTGTTGTTCCATGCTGTAAGAAATTGATGTAATTTTAAAATTTTAAGACTTCTGCTGTTCTAACAAAACAAAAACCCTCTTGTATGGTTTTTGTTCTTGCATTTTAGATGACACAGACAAATGCCACATGCACGATGTACGTAGAACAGCTATTGTAACAACAGCTCAAGTATGTAATCATCTTTTCTCCTAGAAATTAACCCACAGTGTCCAGAAAGTCAAAATAGTGTGAAATTGAAAGTGGGTCCCAAGAGTGGTAACTCGCCAACAGGACACTGGCAAATGATCAATTATTTCCTGGACTGCTATACAAGAGCTACAGTTCATATTTCTAGGACCTCTGGGGAAAGAGAGAGCTGCAGCATGCCTAGAGGAAACTATAGTTGCTATTTCTTTATGGCACACACATTCCTGTTAGCATAGTATGTCTGTTGAAAACAACTGGGTGCTATTTTTTTTTGCCAGAAATGAAATTAACATGTCACTGTATATTTACAAGCTGGTATTTTTAGCTCGTTTATCAAATTGTAGCTTCGTGTTTAAATTGAGCTTTTACATTTAATTCACACAGTGTAAAAATAAATCATTACATGCTGCTTTGTTTGCCATCTCCTTTAATTTCATGCTTTAGAGAAGGCTTGTGAAATCCCAGCTGTGAGGCTTTGCCTTTGGAGATCACCGCAGTCCTTAAACCTCATTCACATATGCAGACTGTGGTGTGGTAGGTGCTTGAAACAGAACTGAGTGCTGAAACATTTGTGTCAGGTAGGCTGCTATGACAATTAAGACACCTTTTGCCATGCTGCCATAGGGTTGCCACATTTCAAAAAGTAAAGCTCCTGACACCCAGATTGTTGAGCTTTTTGGGAGAAATCTCTCTCCCCCCCCCCCCCCCGGTCCAAATAGTGATTTTAAGCTTTTGGAGCTGTTTCCGCTGCTTTTTCCATTGCGTTGCCATACGTATGGGTTTTCCCTGACATTCTGCCCATTCAGTAAAATTCTCCCCTTATGCCATTTTTTTCACCTGAAGACCAGGACGTGTTAGGACGTTTTCGTGACATATGGCAAGCCTATGCTACCACAAATGTTTCTTTGTGGTGGTGTGCTGCTATGCCAAAAAAATGTCGGAGTGTGTTGGCATACCTAATGAAAGAGCTTATGCCCGGTTCGATATCAAGCAGTCACTGTTACAGGTGTGAATTAGACCTCAGAACCCCTAATAATGAATAATAAATGAACCTTAATAATACATTTTTTTAAAATAAACAAAATAACAGTAAGTTCTTGGGCCTTGCAACTAATAGGATTTTGGAAGATAATATGGCTTATGAAGTTCTGGCTTGTGTTTGTGGGGCTTTTTTATGTGGCTAAAGTGAGACAGCTGTCTTAGTACACTGGGAGAAGCAGCATTATGTGAAGCCTAATAGATTTAGGGAGGGAGTTTATGGAGATAAAGAAGTAGGTGGGACCTTCATTGGAATGCATAAGGAACAGAAACTGCTGCCTTATACAGAGTCAGATTGCTTTGAGAGTGCAGCTGACCATGACCCCCAATGCAGCCAACCATCTCTTTGTGGGACTGCCTTTCAAGACAGTCTGGAAACTTCAATTAGTTCCAGAGGGGTAGCCATGTTAGTCTTTTGCATTAAAAACAGCTAAGAGTCTTGGGGCACCTTAAAGACAAACACATTTATTACGGCATAAGTTTTTGTGGACTACAGTCCACTTCTTCCGATGTAGTCTATGAACAATTCTGTCTTAATAAAGTCTTCTTCTTTAAGTTGCTACAAGATTCTTTGCTGTTCAGTTCAAAATGCAGTTTCCAGATTGGCATTTAGGAGCCCCAGATCAGATTGCTCAATTCAGTGGTAACTGAGCTGTATTTAAAGTACAGTTTTAGCCTCTAAAATGCTGGCTTTAGCCTTTTAAGTGGCAAATGACTTTAGGGCAAGTTACCTCAGGGAGCATCTGCTCCCTCATAAGCCTCGAAAGGTCAGCAACAGAGGATCTTCCCTAAATGAGATTAAATTGGCTGGCTGGGTCTCTGAGACAGAGCCTTTTCAGTGGTGGTACCTCAAGTGTGGAATGCCATGCCTGTGGACATAAGATGCACACCTTGCTTTTTAGTCTTAAGGCATTTGTAGAAGACCTTTTTATTTTGGCATGCTTGGTTTCTAATCATAGCTGTCAACTTTTCCCTTTTCTTGCGAGGAATCCCATTCAGAATAAGGGAATTTCCCTTAAAAAAAGGGAAACGTTGACAGCTATGTTTCTAATCTTCCAGTTGACGTTAGTAATTCCAATTAATATATTGTTAGTATTTAAGACACATACTGTGTGTTTTGTTTCATTGCATATTTTTACATTTTTAAGACACTTTGTACTGTATATCCTTGATGAAAAGTGAGCTATCAATAACCATGGCCTCCCAAATGGGAGCCTTGCATTGAAGAGAAATGGATGGATGCCTTCACCCCACCCTCACTGCCTTCATACTCAGTCACTTTCTTTTCAGCTTGTTTTGGATAGTGGCATCCTCATGCTATATTGAGGCTCAGGATTCTGGTTTTTTTTTGGGGGGGGGAGCTGAGCTCACACGAACTAGTCCACTATAACTTTCCTACTGTTCAGAGACAGATCTTCCAAAGCACATGTGAGACCAAGACTATTTATGCACTTCAACATCTATCCCACAAAGTATTGAGATTGGAGAATCCAGGTAAATTGTAAAATAAGATTACAAGCCTGACCTGTCAGCCAAAACAGACTTCTCCACAATGCCCTTTGGTTGGGGGTGCTGCTTCAGTCAGGGCACCTCATGTAGATCCCACTTCATTTCAGATAAAAATCCTTCTAAGGCATCTCCCTGGAATATGGGGCTTGTCCACATTCACTACCAATCTACTTGACCAAATAGCTCAGTTGGTAGAGCATGAGGCTCTTAATCTCAGGGTCGTGGGTTCAAGCCCCACATATGCAGGCAAAATATTCCTGCATTTCAGGGGTGGGCTAGATGACCCTCGTGGTATCTTCCAACTCTACAATTCTACGATTCTATGATCTAGTCCAATATCCTGCTTTCTGCAGTCCCTAATCAGATGCCCATATGACTGGTTGCTTTAGCTTGCCACATCTGTCTTCCTCATATATTACAGTATTGTATTACTGATATGCTTTATTGTGGTTGTGATTTTAGTTTATGTAAATTTACATGATTGGGATGGAAGCCACAGTAATGTTGGCTAAAAATCTTGAAAATAAATAAATGTGTAGGATGTAAGGGCAATAGCCCTCTCCCTCAGTTGTTTTCTGGCAACAGGTATTCAGAGGCATGTTTCCTCTGATACTAGAGGTTATCATGGCTGATAACCTTGTTATCCATTAATTCAGTAATTGTGTGTTAATCATAGGTGGTTTGGAAACATTTCAAAATAGTGTGGAGGGGGCTAGTTAACATCCTTGCTTTTTCTTTGTTTTGGCATGCAAGCCTCAAGACCCTTGACTTTTTTGCACAATTCCTTCTGCAATATGAATTTATTAGCATGCTGGAGTATGTCTCCCTAGGTTGACAAATACTTTAATAGAATAGGTCTTAAGTATGAGCACTATAAACAGTTTAGTGGAACATTAAAAAATCATAACACAATTAATAGTTTAATCTCTATATTACTGAATTATCATTAGTCTTTATGTATTTTAGTACCTATATGTGTACAAGAGATTAGAATGTAAAATAAATGTAAATTTCAAGTGACAAGTTGAGTAGAAGTCAAGGACGTTGTAGCTCTGGTTCCCACCAGCACCACTGCCCCATTTTCTCAGAATACTAAGCTGCTTGTAAAAGCTCAAACAGAAGACCCTTTGCTAAGCTAAGAGAACATAAATTCAATCCTACCAGCTTTATAACAAGAGTCTTCTCCATTTTCAAAGGAATGAATTCATGACACCACTTCTGAGAGTCTATCTTCCGTGTTTTCAGTCTGAATGCTATCTCCACATGGTGGATTTTCCTCAAGTGCCTATGTGATGGAAATTTTGATACGTAGTTTATAAGGTTGTCTTGCTTATCCTCTTCAGATTGCCTTTTCTACAGGATGAGCCTGAACAGTGTTTTCACTTCAGGAGACTCCTGTCAAAGAATGGTTCTTATGGTTTCTAGTCAGAATTCCTCATAGCACAGAACACTTTTTTTTAACCAGTTGCTGCACCTTCCCAACTCGAAATTAGGAGTTCAGATCACAAGGACCTTTACACCTGAAGTCTTTGGCCTTGCAATTTAAAATAATAACTCCACAGGATTGCTTTTGCTCTTGCAACTTTCAAACCTACCTTCATTTTTCTGCTAGAACTATATTGTAAAAGCTTAACAATGCTTTGCTGTTGGAGAATGACCGCTACCAATTATGGGCAGTGCCCTTCATTATCTCTTCCATATATTGTGTTTTCACAAAGTTGATGGACATTCTCCTCGCTGAAGTATCCAGAGTTTTTGCTGATAACTTGATAACACAATTAGATATGTTCAAATATGTGAGGAAACTCTTTGTCAAATCTTCAGGTCTATTTAGGTTGGCTCTCATAGAAGTATTCTCTACTATCAAACGAACTGCCTTAACCAACCTAGGCTAGTTGAACAATAAATGAATCTTGCCTGTCTTCAACATGACCCTTTCCCAATGGAGTCCTGTAATTTGTCTCCATCATGACAGACTCATTGTAGGGCCACCAAGCTAACAATAATCTCTGGCTCTGCTTTTGATGTGTTTGTTTTGCAAAGTATACCATCATGTTGACTATGGAAATCACTTTTAAAAGATTCATGTATATTTTTACCATCATTTTTTAAACCTAAACTCCAATCACAAATCTGTTTTCCCTCGTTCCTTTGTTCCTTCCTGTCTTTCTTGCAGCTGTAGAGATCCCCAAACTGAATTAAGACTGCATTGCTGGAGGAGGCAGGTCCTTTCCTCTGTCATTTTACTGATTTAAAATATCCTTTACATGGTAGCTCCCCGTTTGTGGAATTCTGTCACCAAAGGGGCTTCCTTGGCACCATTGTTGCATTTCTTCAAGTGCCAAGCAAAATCATTCCTCTTCAACCAGGGCTTTGGCTGTTTTATGGCCTTTTAAAGTGAGTTGAATGTTTTTAATGTATTCTGCCCCCACTTGGTTTTAATGTATCTATGTGCGTTTTGTTTGTTTGTTTGTTTGGTTGGTTGGTTGTAAATCACTTTGGGTAACCTTGGGCAAAATAAATTGACTAACAAATTGAATAAATAATAATAATAATCCTTCCAGTTACATTCTGGTCCACTGGTGAAAACATAGGGGCATCTCTTTATTTCCCTCTAGTGGAACAAATAGCTGTGGTGTGCATGTGTGACTTAAATCAAGAAAACAGCATTAGACCACAGGTTTCCAGGCTCATTTACTTTGGTCTTTTATTTTACCATAGTAGGACAAATTATTTTTTTTTAAAAAAAAGCACTGCCTCCGAACAAGGAGATTCCATTTGGGTATCATGGTTAATAGTCATTGATGGTCAAATTAGGGGCATAAGAATCATGCCCAATTTTTGTGTCACTATCATGAGAACAATAGCACAAAATTATTACCTGCAGCAACATTGGCTGTTTGAACATATTCCCCCACTCCTGTTCATGTGAAACACAAGTTTTGGCCTTGTTTAAGCAACTGCCTGCTGCTCTGGCAGAATCCGTACTATGCTTATCTGGTTCTGTAAAATCTTACTGACTTGAAATGTCCATGAATTAACAATATTTTTGTTATGAAAGGTGAATGAGATTGATCTAGTAAAACATTGATTTATATTGTTTACATGGCAAGTTTCTAAGATACGCTTTATTTTAAGAACTATTTTGCAAATGGCATTCCTAATTGTTGGCGTTTTTACATACCAGTTGAAAGCCAGAAATCTGCTTTAATAGGGAGTGATACCCATCAGACTCAAAAACCCAAGTAATTTCAAAGCACACTGAAATCACTCCAGTAATCAAAACTACTTTTGATGCACATAAACCTCGCAACTCAAATTACCCCATATTATAGAATATTATACACACATAGCACACAAACACAAACAGTAAAAAAATTATTTTCTGCATGATTGTGGCTGCTTCTGACATAATAGCATAGAGGAAGCTGTCTTCTATCATCTAGCTGACTGTTGTCAACCCTGGCTGGATTGCTGATAGGATACTTCAGAATAAAGGTTGGGCCTCTTTTCCCTAACTCTGTTCAGTGTCTGCAAATTAGACTATACACACAACTGTAACTTTCCCCAGTTTTTTAGATATTAATCTAATAGATATTATTAGATGCAGTTTTATTAGAGGAGCAGTTGGAGTGTGTGGTGTTCTTAACCCTTTGCCTACAGGTAGCTTTTCTCCTCAAACTCATATTTACAAGTTGCTTTCTCCCAAAAAGCTGTTCAGGTTTCTGATCCATGCGCCATATTCTCTTCTTCAGCTGCACATACTTCTCCAAGCTGCTCCCTTCAGTACCTAACACATTATGTTCCTTATGATGCACAGGTTGTTAGTGTTCTCCCCCACCTCCCAATTTGAACATAGCTATATCCCCTTTACCATGTGGGAAGGGGAAAGTTAACATGCTTCCTAGCATTGGTAAATTCTTATATTGGTGCCAACAATTTTCTCTTTTAGGTGTCTCCTTTAGACTTGGTTTTATCTACCCAGGCCTTTTCAGGGTAGCATTGTTGGATATTGTTCATGCTGTTTATTGTTTAAGGATGGATTTAATGTATTCTTATTGTCTTGTCTTTGTACTTTATTTTTATTTCTCTTTTTTGTACACCACCACAAAATTTTTGAATGGTGGCTGGTTTATAAATTCTTTAAATAAAAAAGAACTACAGATTTGCAGAGGCACTCCTTAAAAATTTCACTAGAGATCTCTATTTATTCTATGGGCCTCCTCTTTAGCACTCTTCACGCCCAAGTGCAAATAATATTTATTGATTTTGTGGATTTCTACCCTGTCCTTTAATATATTTATTTCCAAGGTGGCATGCAATACAAATAATAAAAACAGTAAAATGAACAATACATACTCCACCATTCATGATGACTTAGATTTGAACGTACTGCTCTATGAATGTAATGAGAGTTTGGCACTTGGAAAGGCTTCTTCTGCCAATCAAAGTCTCTTCCATTTGTGATCCAGTTAATGATCCAAGCTGATTTTTTTGCCTTAATCTCACTGAAGACTCCACATGTACAGGGAAATTGTGATTTAGCTTGCTGAGATAAGCCTTGCCCTCAGAAGCATATGTGGAAACCTAATTGTCAGCTTGTAAACATAGAGTAGGGAAGCTGTATTGAGCATCATGTTTGCTAACCATGGTTAACTGAGATAATGCAAACCATCATGTACGAAGCCGAGTCAAACTGATTTGCAGTATATCCCCATGTAATGCTTACCAGTAGTGAAGGAAAAATAACAATGGCTAATGGTTATGTGTGCATAGGGCTAGCATGTATGGGCACCTGTTCTCTCTTGGGCAGCATTAGTTTAGTCAAGTGTAAAATGGTTTATTATTATTATTTATTAAATTTGTATACAGCTGTTCATCCAAAGATCCCAGAGTGGTTCACAACAGAAAAATACAAAATGAGAATACAAACTCCATAATAAAACAAAGACCAACCAATAACTACCCCCTTCCCACAAACATATTTAAAAAGCCATAGAATGTTAATCAGCTGAACACCTGGTTGAAGAGAAACGTTTTTTGCCTGGTGTCGAAAGATATGTAATGAAGATGCCAGGTGAGCATCCATGGGGAGAGCATTACACAAGTTGGGAGCCACCACAGAAAAGCCCCTTCTTCTGTTGCCACTCTCCGGTGACCTCTCATGGAGGAGAAATACAAAGAAGGGCCTCAGATGATGATTGCAAGGTCTAGGTAAGTTCATATGTGGAGAGGCGGTTCTTCAGGTATTGCGGTGACAAGCCATTGAAGGCTTTATAGTTTTGAATTGGGCCTGGAAACTAATTGGTAGCCAGTGCAGTCGGGCCAGGATCAGTGTAATATACTTCTTATCCCTGAGAATAACCTGGCTGCTGAATTCTGTACCAGCTGAAGTTTCCAAACTCTCTTCAGAGGCAGCCCTACTTCAGATACAGTGTACAGATACCCTGAAGCCAACAAGCATCGGCAGTCTGCAGAGAAATACTTCACTGCCTGAATAAACTGTCATTTGAAAGATGCACGCTCAGTTTAATGCCATACCAGTCTTTCTCTCTTCTCCTTACACACACACACACACACCCTGACACAATCCTTGGCAAGCTGTAGCCTGATTAACCAAGGACAAAAAATAGCAGGAGATGCATCACCCTGTCTTCTATTGGCCTATTGCTGCTTAGACAATTTTTCACACGAGGATAATATCTCTAATCTTTGGATTACTGGTAGCCTGTTTGGCTTGGTCTCTTCTTGGCTCTTTGCCAGCTAAAAACCCCACTTCCATGTTAAAGTGGAACTAATTAATTCTGAGTTAATGGTGACTAAATCTTGACAGGGGAGCAGGCCAGACATTTGACATATTACTGAAACACTCTGAACCAGTTAATGCTGGTGGTCACTCTCTTCCTGGAAATACTTTTTGTATCTCATATTCCAAATGACTTCATAGCACTTTTTCTTCAACGAGTGGGAGGACTAAATTTTGTCAACATTTTCCCTCCAAAGTGTTTGCATATCGCATGTCACATTTCATCACTTCCGATGCAATCTGATATGAAATGCTCATGGTTTTAAAACATATGAATAACTAGATTATCACTTCAGAGATCAGCAATTCCTTTCTTTTTTTTTAACAGTTTGATCCTGTAAGGAAACTGGTTTATAATGGCATGCTAAAAATTATCCAGATTCTGAATTGTGTCACTGCAGGAAATATTCTGAAAAAGAAAAGACAGGGTTCCTTTGAGTAGCACCAGATTCTGCGCAAAAGAAACTTATTTGGATAGTTGCCGCCATCTTGCTCTGCTTTGTGGAGATTCCCAGGGGTATCTGATAGGCTGCTTTGGAAGAACACCCTTCTTCTGATACAACATAAGCAGTTACTTCATTCTGAAATACAGCTCTTACCATCATCATCACTGTGATGGAAGAAGCTGCAGATGGAGATCTTTGACCTTCCTTTGAGTTCCTTAAGGAGCTACAGGTTTTTAGGTTCTTACTGTAATTTGAGGAATGTTTTCAAATGTATCCTCTATGGCCTTGATCCAGATTAGTCCAGGGTGCAATCCAATGCCGAGCATGAATAAGGTTGTGGAAGCTGCTGTATAAATATGACATTTACCAGTGTCTCGTCTCTATTTACATTAACATTACCTCCTTGACCCAGGTTACTTTAAAGCCAAATGGTATCCCAGAAATAGCCTAGATCAGCCAGAGTTAATATATTTGAATCTGCGCACAGTGTGCAGGATATGTTCTGTTTTATACATGAACCTTAGTATTCTGTACTGTGTGGCAATCTTAGAATGAAAAAATGCTTGATAGCAATGAAGCACCCAAGGTGTTGAAATAAGCGTGATATTATTTTGGTGCATTTTATATTGAGGGATGAGGAATCATCTTAAGTGTTGCTGGAATCGGAAGATACACTGAGGTTATTGAAATGCACACAGACACTAAACATGCAGCCTGGTCCTGATCGTGTTTGTTCAGAAGTAAGTAGGTACAGTCAGACCTCATGTTACGTCTGCTTCATGATATGTTCTTTCAGGTTACGTCCCGCGGCGACCCGGAAGTCCCGGAAAGGGTTACTTCTGAGTTTCGCCGCTTGCGCATGCGCAGAAGTGCGAAATGTCATGCGCATGCACAGAAGTGGTGAATCACAACCCGCACGTGCGCAGATGTGCCGCTGTGGGTTGTGCTCTTTTCATTTTGCAAACGGGCCTCTGGAACAGATCCCATTCGCAACCAGAGGTACCACTGTACTATTCATTTCTGTGATGTAGCTCATTGGTAGAGTACATTGTATGCAGAAGGTCCCAGGTTAAATTCTCAACAGTCAATATAGATCATACTGAGGTAAATTGACTACCTCATAACATGCATTCTTACAATTGCAAATAAATGGTTAAATATACTGAATGAGAATTGAGCAGTTGAAGTGAGGATCCTCCCTCCCCCCACCCCACCCCTTGATAATAGGGCAAAGGTAGCTGGGCTACTAATTTTTATCTGAAGTCATGTCCATTCTTCCTCAATATCCAGCTGCTTTGCCACTGGTTAGTTATGTGAATAAATATATGGGGATGGATGGTGTGTGTGTGCATGCATGCACATGTGCTCAAGGAGATGAGTAAATTTGGAACATCTTACTTTAGAGAAAAGACTAGTAAGAGGGGACATGATAGAAGTGTTTAAAATTATGCATTTTGTGGAAAAAGCGGGTAGAGGAAAGCTTTTATCCATTTTTCATAACAGAACTGTGTAACTAGGAGAGTATGTATTTTGTTCGGACAGGGTGCAAAATCCCCTCTTTGTCAACAATTCTCTCTTTGTGGATGTTCATATTTCACATTAGCCTTGGTGGTATGCACATTAACCACTCAACACAGTTTTCCCTCTGTGTGTATATACATAGAAAAACAGATTGTTTTGTTAGATATATAATACAGGCATATATGATAATAAAGCATCTTTTCTTCATGAAGGTGATTGTGTATGGTACCATAAACACAAAGTAAACTAATTTATACATTGCTCCTTCTTGCTCAGAATCATCAACACTGGCTGACAATCAATCAATCAATCAATCAATCAATCAATAAAGGATATTTCCTTTCAAATGTGAAAGTCTTCCCAGATGGGCTTGTTGATCCCCCAAAAGAGGACATGTCCAGGATTCCCTGGACGTATGGCAACCCTAGCATTTTCCTCTGTCCATGTGTACTGCATTTTAATCCTCTCTTTGGCTTATGCGAGGTATGTTAGGGAACTTTGTTTTGTTTTGCATTCTTAGTACCCAGTATTTAGTAGTCAGAAAGCCTCCTGTCTGAAGTGAGTTGTGTCTACCTTTTGTTTTGTTTTTATCAGTGGTGAGCATCGCTTTTCTTCCCTAAATAGTAATAGTAGTAGTTACTATTATTACTACTTCATTATTTATATATCGCTCATCTGGCTGGGTTTCCCCAGCCATTCTTGGCAGCTCCCAGCAGAGTAGTAAAAACACGATAAAACATCAAACATTAAAAAATTCCTTAAACAGGACTGCCTTCAGATGCCTTCTAAAAGTCAGATAGTTGTTTATTTCCTTGACATCTGAAGGGAGGGTGTTCCACAGAGACTTGCATAAAGGTTATTGACCAAAATATGAATCAGTTAGTTGATCAGCTGACAGCATATTCCTATGCATGTTTACCTAGAAGTATGGCCTACTGTGGTCAATGGGGTGTTCTGTCATGTAAGTGTGCATAATTGGATTGTATCTTGAGTAATTTATGTGACAGCTTACCATAATGGGTTGTTTGGAACTAAACAAACTATAATCCCCAATTCAAATGCAATGCTAAACCAGGGATAATGGGATGTTTCTCCCCTATGTGAGCGGGCACTAAGACCTCTTGCACGGTAAACCATTAGCTATGGCTTACAATGTAATGTGGCCAGTGATTTTTATGTCCGACAGATTTAGAAATTTGACTAATATTTAAATGCTTTATAATTTGCAAGTTAAAATACAACAGGATGATTGTTCTATGACTGTTCTCACACCTGTGCATACACACAATCAGCCAGTGTTGTGTAGTGGTTAGAGTGCTGAACCCTAGGAGACCAGCATTCAAACCCCCACTCAGCTTTTTGGAGATAAAGGTGGGATATAAATGCAAGAAATACAATATAATAAATTTCACAAAATTCCAGATTGGCTGTAGGCCAGCCATTCCCTAGCACACACACAAAACACAAAACCCAGAAGGGCCTATAATGAATTATGCTTCTTTTTTGCCAACTCAGTGTTTTGGTGCTTGATTTTGCTTGATATCTGCAGAAAGCAGCCTCTCTATCAGGTGCTTGATAGCCTTGAGCACCTCTTTGTTCTTTCAGGTTTTGTGCTTAACTGATTTATTGCTTATTTCCCCCAGTGGCTTTATTGTGTTGCCATTAATAGTTTCTCAAACTTCTTATTCTGTTCTTCAGTGGCTGAGCATATGAAACACCTTGTATTTGATCATTCCTTTTATATTTAGAACATGGGTTCCCAGTGCTTTCCAGACTTTATATGCATAACTTTGCAAATAATCAAATATATCCCCTAGTGCACTTGCTTATTGGTCTAGGTGCCATACCATACCCCTTCTTCTACAATCTCAGTTACTCTTGAGCCCCAATGATTTTAATCCTGGGTTGAATAATTGCGTTACTGCCAGGCATACTGCTAATCTTTTTCTCTTCCTCTTGCCCATTATGGCTAGCCGAAGATATGGGAAGTGACAAGTGCACTGTGAAGAAAACTTTGGGCAAAAAAATTTCCCACTACTTATGGGGAAACCATGAAAGGTGCTTGAATCTGTAGCTGGAAGAACGGCCACTGCCATTGCACAGTTGTTAGGCTTTGTTGTTGTTGTTAATTTCCCCCTTTCATCAACATGAACTAGTGGTGCAGAATAAAACTACTAGTACATCTGCAAAGCTAAGCAGGGTCTGATGTGGTTTCAGATTGGATGGGGAACCATGTGTTGAGATTCCTGCATTGCAGGGGGTTAGACCAGATGATCCTTGGGGTCCCTTCCAACTCTGATTCTATGAACCACCTTGCTACTTGCATAGCTTAAGAATGATTATTACAGGGTAGGTAGTATACAGTATCAAACTAATTATAGCCTTGCACCACATTCAGCAGATCACACCCTTGTACCACTTCTTAAACTGAATGACCACCCCCTGGTTTGGTAATCAAAATATTTTAAAGTGCGTTAGAATAATTTCAGTTCTGCCCATAAGAATGATTTAAAAGGTGGGGGAATTCTACTGTTTTGCCATGTTGAATGTTCATTTGATAAGGTAGTTAAAGAATGATGGGATATAGTTTTTTAGTTAAAGTCAAGGCTGTATCCTTAATTCTACATTCTTCCTTGTCAAAAAAACCCAAGACAATGTTTCTCCATCTACTAGAAAGTTACATAGAACTAATTCATACCTAAGAAACTTGGTCACTGGTGGTATGAAAAGTACACCTGCATTAGAGGAGTCTACATGCAGGAACAAAGACAAACTGATGTAAGAAGTATCTTGGAACAAATGCACATGATTTGCTACAACATGCCTGGTTTGATGCTGTGGAATCCTGTAACATTGGCTGGAGTAACTTTCTTTAAAAGTACTTCTTGATACAGTTTAGTGTATCGAGAACATGCCATAGTGAGCCTTTGACCATAAACACCACTGCTACAATGACAAGCCCTGAGCTCATGCACCCAACTTTTCTCTTTGTGAAACAAACCTGGACAATTTTAAGCCATAGCTTATGAAGCTGGCTTGCTTCAATTAACCACAGTTGGTTAAACTGAACCCTGTTCAGACATCATGTTAAACTGGCTCATCTAAAATTGATATGGAAATTTCTGGTCGTCTGCTTGCAGCCATGCAGGCGGAAGAGAGAGGAGCACACAAGCTTGAAGCTCATTAAGGCTTGCTCTTGTACAGTAATGCTAAGCCATGATTAAGAAATGCATCTGAATAAAGCTACTACATTTTTACCTTTATTGAGTTTTAGCTCCATTACTGCCTGATATGTTATTCTGATTCCAACAATTAAAACAGAAAATGCAATAGATGTGCCATATCAGTCTTATTTTCCTTTGCTGCTCTATCCTTATTCTTGCTATCTCTGACTTTCCCTTTTGTTTGTATTGCCCTTCTTATACTTTGCCTTTCTGTTTTAGCATCAAAAAGGGGAAAGCATTGCTTTCCCCCTTTCTTTATTTGGCGAATGGTGACCTCCCATTTGTTTTAACATTCTGATGCACAATAGGGCTGGTTACTATTGCAATTTTAGGTTTTGCTTTTAGGTGCATTATGTAAAATTGTAGGGTAAGAACTAATCTTCCTTATAGGGATTGCTTATGCAATGAAAGTTCAGCATAGTTATCTTATGATAATAATATTTTGGGGAAATGCCTGTTTTTAAAAAAATAAACCTAGGTTCCGTTACATAGCAACTTACCTGTCACATTTCAAACATTCTCCATGCACACAAGCTAGAATTACTAATTTTTGTGTACCAGGCATAGATTAGGAATCAATTCTAGTTCTCACCTTTTACTTCAGTTGAAAGGTGCCAGTGGCCTATCTCCCTCTCTCTGTATGCTGGAAACACCACGTTCCAGACAGACATCATCATACCTGATGGGAGAATCCTCCCCACCTGCCAATACCCTCCACTGGTTTATTGCTGTTAAAAATGATTGTCTAGTGCTGGCTGTTTAGAGAGAAAGAATAAACTGTGTTGTTATTTTTCCTTTTATGTTTCCTGTTTCCTTTCTCACTCCATATGCCTCCATATACCTAATAGTAATAAAGCGTCTCAAATTGGAACTTGAAGTTTGACTGTATATTTTGGCAACCTAAGAATATTAAATGTTACGTAGTTGGCCAACTGGGAGGCAGGTTGTGGTGGTAGAATGAAGGAGGCTCCTTGAGACTTGCTCGAGAGATGCCTCCCAGATGACACTCGCTACCTGTCTGTCGTTATTTCAACCCAACAGTAGAACAGTCTGTATTTGCTCATTGGTGACAGTGGAGTTCGCTGGTAGTTTTCCCCTCCCAAGAGGCAAATTGACCCGTAATTCTTGGACTTCCTATGCTTCAGGGGTAAAGGTGATGGCAGGCAGACATCTGGGCTGTTGTGTACAGATCTTGTTTTCAAAGCATCTAGGAATAAGATGCTTGTATTTCCTGTTCCCCACATTCTGTAATGTCTACTTTCATCTTATGTACCAGTGGCAAAAATGAGTTCACATGTTACTTAGTGTTATCAAAAGATAGCCTCAGCTCACCAACTCTGTGTAGAAATGCACACAGCACATGGCTTTAGTCATGAGGAAAGCCACAACTGCAAGGTAGGGGTATATATGTGTGTAGATAATTTTAACTCATTCTTAGTCTTACTGCACTGTGTTTTCCATACACCATTTAAAGATGGCTGTGATTAAGCAATATACAAATTGTTAGTGTGGAAGAATCTTAAATTAATAAATACACAATGATTGAATGAATAGAGTTCTCAGCTTTATGCCTCTTTATCACAACCTTTTAACTCAATTTAACCCCTAGCTTGCATCTAGGCACATTAAATGCAAACTTAAGGGATGATAAGTACCTCGCTTGACAAATGTAATTCAGGGAATCGTAGAGTTTCTTGCAGCTCATATTAATTCTCTTATGTTAAGTAGCTGAACTTTGTTGCCTGTTCCAGATGTAAACTGAATGCTTTTACAAATTGGCCAATGGAAATGATTAATGTGGGTTTCACATAAACAGTCTCTGCAACCACAACAACACTGTAAGGGAGTCCAGTATTATAAATGCCATATTGCAAATAGAAACTGAGGCTAACATCTTAAACTTAACCCTGAGTGCTTAATTCAGACAAGGATTTCTGCACTCACAGCTCCATTCTCCAAATGATTAAACTAAATTAGCTACACTATAATAATAATAATTAATCAATCATATGGTTAATAAACAGGAATGAGCCATCATTGCCCTGCAAAGAGCTCACAAGCTCACCAGATTCAACCCTCTGATCTCAATGAAGATCTCCTGCACCCTCTTCCTCTTAATCCTCACTTTTGATATCATCTTCAGATAATTCAGTGCTTGATGGTGTTTTGCTTCTCTGGGAGATCCAATAATCATTAAGATAGAAGAAAGGTGGAGATGTTGCCTCTATCAGATTAAGGAATTTGTAATCAAAACATTGTAAGAATGTACTTTTGGCACTGCTGTAAGAGTCTGATTTGTGGGAGAAAGCTGTTTTCAAACCTATTTATCATGTACTATCTATGTTCCTCTAAACCACCAGGAGATAGCACCTGATTGCTTCCCCCTCCCCTTTTGTAGGAGCAGGGACATTTATTTCATTTGCAGCCAATAGCATGGCTACTGGTAAGTAGCCAGCAAACCCTCATACAATAGGAGTGACATTATCAGGCATCTTTTGTGAAGTCTTCACAGACTGGTAGTGGAAGTAAATTCATTTGTCTGAGCTAGTCTGGGATGGTTGTATGTGTGTACTGATAAGGCATTACCCTTATTCATGGTAAGAAATGCTTCTTACCTTTTTGGACTGGCAAGCTGAATGAAGTGGTTCCAGTTTTCAGTAAGTAATGCTGTCACGTTGATGGCATTGCTGTCACAATCAAACCTTAAAATAGTCACAGATGTTTTTTATTATCATATGGCTAGACTTCCCAGTTGGCTGGTCAGGTTGATAGGATGTAAAGTCCAGAAACAATTTGCAATTATGACATTTTTTGGCACTGCTTTGCCCATCAAATGTTGTGCTTTTTCAAATGTCTCCAATTTTCTTTTATTGGCCATGTGAATGTTCTGATCGCCTAACAGTTTTTCTCCTAATACGTACTGTGAAATCTCTTCTCATCTCCTGCATTCCTATCTACTTGAAATGTTTGACATTTTTAAATATAGAGAGGAAAGCTACTATTTTTTTATTTAGCTTTTACTATGTATTAGTACTATGGCATTTGTGACAAGGTTGTTTTCTCCAATATAATTTTGTGTACTAATTTGTGTTCTTTGAAAAGGGCCTTGAGGCAAGTTGCTTGGAGAGGCACTATATAAGTAAGGAATGGAAGGATAAATGACCTTCATTTAAATGCAGTAAAGTAGTCATTATCAAAGTTTTAAACAACTTGAACTGCTGCACACAAGGTATGATGACAGTAATTGTCAGTGTCCTTATAGGACAGAGTCAACCATTTTGATCATTAACACAGCATTAAGGATCACACTGAGAAAAGTGCCTTTCTTTACATAGACACAGTATGACAAAGAATTATTATACAACGGGGGTGGAGGGGAATAGACTGTCTCTCATTGAATTTTATAACAACACTCCAGCATCCCCCAAATCAAACACTTTTGGACATCAGTCCCACAAGAAATCTGCAAAATAACGAAACAGATATGAAAAGCAACTCCAGAACTGGGCCTATTAAATATTTTCCAAGACAACAGCGCACACTTTTTTAACAAAGCACAAATAAGACACCTACTCTCAGCAGCTAGGAGTGTCATAACTAGACACTGGAGGGACCTGTCAGGAGTGAACATGGTACCAAACTGCATGGGAAACAGCCCGTCTAGGAAAGCTAACCAACAAACTGAAATTAGCACAGGGACAAACAAAAGAGGATGCCTTCACCCTGATGTGGCTCCCCTTTATTACATACACAGTTCAACAAGACAACATAACCCCCACCCCAACAGCATACAAATCAATTTGACTCAACAACAACCCCCCCAAAAAAATAAAAATTTCCTCTCACACACAAACAAAACTCACTGCAATCAACCAAATGCAACCAACCATGCCCTGGGCTCCCCAATCTCTTTCACTGCCGATGAAAACAAACAAATGAATAATTGAAGAACCCAGCCACATGATGCTGACATAAAAACCTTGCACATTATGTAAAAGAATGAAAGTTTACTATCCCCCTTTTTTCTTCTCCACTATCTTTTCCCACCTCTCTTCTCCCCATACCTCATACTGCCTATAACAGTAGTGTCTTGCATCAAATGTAACTGATCTGTAGAAAGGACTCTATTAATTGGAAACAGTTTTCCCTTAGTGCTTTCTTAAATGAACACCAAGCATTGTGGGGAGCCTTCTATTCAACCCTGAAGCATATCTGGCCAAGTGGCTATAGCAGCCGTACCTACCTTCCTTTTCAAAGGTTGGTGGGTGTCCATCAATTTTCTAGATTTAGGTGGCAGAGCAGCAATATTTTCAGAGTTCCTAGTGGCAAACATACAGGTGGCAACCATTTTGTGCATGCCAACATGTGCGCTGCTTTTGGCTCTGGAAGGGGGCAGAGCAGGAGTGGAACAGGCTTATGCATGGCCACTGACTCACAAACTGACCCAGAGCGCAACTCCCATGCAAACACGGCGTTCCCTGTATGTCAAACTGAGGGAGATAATAAATCCTTGCAACATCTGTTAACAATTTTGGTATGTGTTAGTAGTTACTTTAACTCAATATTGGATAGCCTTTGAGCTACTGTATTTCTTTAAGTATACATTCACTCAAATTTGACACATACTAGTTGTGGGGAGAGAATCTGTTGTGGAAAATGCAAATATCTCAATACCCATATGAGAATTACAAACAGAACAAGTCCTTTGTTCAAGATGTGAACCCTTGCTCTATCCCTGCAAAGCTTAAGAATGTCTCTGTTTTGGACTCTGATTGTGAACAAACTCTTAGCGGAGTCTGTAACCTGAAGCGTATGTAACCTGAAGCATATGTAATCCGAGGTACCACTGTATTCACCTGCACTGATCTGTACCAACAAACCAGTTTGGATATTTGTTTAGTCCCGTATAGTTCTGTTTCCTATTGCAAATGTTATTTCAGCAAAGGAGTAACTTTCATTCCCTTTAAATATACAGAGCAGTTTACTGTTATAACATGGAAGCAATTCTGTTGAGACACTTAGTCAGTGGTGCTTGGAAGCAATGTGTTCAATGTTTACTCTAGTGGATTAATATATATTGCAGTTACATTGCTTTCAAGACTAATCATTTGAAGTAAAAGCATGAAACTCTCTTTGAAGTACATAAGGATTCACCCACCTTCTTTGGATACCTGTGATCGTTTTTTAAATGGCTTGGTTAGAACATTCTGTGTACATATTGGATGTTGTTTTAAATAAGCAAGGTTATTCTGAATATTGTTTTACCAGGAGCGCCATTGATTATATGTCACAGCTGTTAGTTTATGGCACTTTCTCTTAGGCATTACCTAAGTGCTATTTCTGTGATTATGTTTGGCTTTCAGTAGCTGTGTGTCAGTGAGGGTCAGCTTCATGGCAGTGGAAGGAGTATGGGATATAGATAGGCGGGCCGTATGGGAGAGGAGTGTTCAGGAGGGCTATTAGTCCCAGGTCCTTAAACGCAAAGGGGGCCTCAGATTTATATATTTGAAGTTTCTTTCTTTCATTGGCATTTCAAAGTTTTGCAACTTGTTTTTTATGCACATCAGACAAAAATGTGACACAATCCTTACTGCTTTTTGTCAATAATGGTTTGTGGTCGGATGAAACAGGTTGGTTCAAACATAACACTAAGCCAAACCATGCCTTGGTCTCAGATAATGTGGCAACTGCAGAATAAGAGGAGACACACTGCATGGATTGGGTCTAGGTTTGGATCCAACCCAATGTACCTGGTATTTATTTATTTTTATTTTGTATGTTCTTTCATCAAATATGTCTAAGTTGTACTTTATTTTTTCCTATAGAAAATTGCAATAAGAGAGGAGATAATACCAAAATCTTCCTCCCCAATATAGCTTTTATGAATGCATTTGGTGAGCATATATATTAAAAGGATTTATTCTCTTCTTGTCCACCTGGAGGCATTCTAAAAAAACAATGTCAAGCATAATAGCTCCATCAGATACTGTACATAATGTATTGGCATAAAACTTTCAAGACAGAAATCCATTTAAAGTACAAGCGTCCTTTTGTGTCTAAGGCTTTCTTTCACAGTTACTATATCAATCTGATAATTTGAGAGCCGAATTATATAACACACAAGTGGTGTGCTGTGCAGAAGGTGAGATTTCTATTTGAAGTTTACTTAAATTGATCTATGAAGTTATTTTTAGAAGTTACATTCTCATAACATTTGCATAACCTGTTTAATCTGATCTCTCCCCACCCCCCCCGCCCCACCAAAGCTTTTAAAGGAGTGCTGAGAATTGCTTTAGGGAATAGAGTATTTTTCAAACTAAGATTTATGAATAAAGTTGGGGTCATTGTGTTCCTAGAGAGATTGGCTGAATGCCATAAAGAATGTGTTGATACTGTTCTTAAGTCTGTCACTCAGCAATCAGAGTGGCTTACTGCTTTCTTATCAGGCATAATGTGATTTTAATAGATTAGTCACACACACACACACACACACACACACACACACACACGTATGACAGCAAGCCAGAATTTAGGTAAAAGTAACAAAAATGCTACACTTGATAATTTATTATATGTTTTATCCAGTTCTTATTTGCCTGTTGCAACTCAAAGAGAAATAAAGAAGTATGGCTTCTAATAAGGATGGAAGAGTACCTATGTGCATATACTAGATAGAACATTAAAATTACACTTTTTAATTAAAATTACACTTAATATAAAGTAAACTAAATACAATCAACTTGCAGCTTTGGTTGGGGTTGTGTTCTGGGGATTGTGTGTAAAGCCAAAACCATGTATAGTCAAAACAACCCTGGAACTTCCTCCACATGAGCACCCTTACCTTTGTGAAGCCAGCATGCGAAATGGGCCTTACCACCTACAATATCTCATGGGGCCATCCGAGATTTCACAAGAGCCTTCCAGAGCCCAGTAAGCAAGCCTGAGAGCTTAAAACCTCTTTCTGCACTGGGTTATCCTGCCATGGAAAGACCTTTTAAGCTGTCTGCCTTGCATGCGTTTAATTTGTGCGATGTCAGCTGACCAGCCACCAATCAGGAAAAACTGCAGTTGCGCAAGTTACATGCGTGTAAGATGCAACTCGATGGTATTTTAACAATTTTGAAAACAACCTTTTATTATTTTGTTAACTGCCCTGAGATCTGCGGGTGAAGGGCAGCATATAAACTTAATTTTAAAAATAAATAAAAATATTACAACTATTCTAAAAATCCTCATACATCCCTGTCATGCACCTGTAAAATATGTGGTGGGGGTGATAAATATTTTAGACTGGCTAATAATTGCCCGCAGCTACCACATACAGTACATGCTTTAGGAGCTCATACCATCATAGCTGGGCTCATACAAATATGGAAGAAAGGAGGACCAGGACATCCTGATAGTTTCTTAGCAATTTTAACATGGGATAAGGCCTGATTTCAGGACTGAAGCAGTCCTGGTCATCCTAATGGTCTTTAAAATTGAAAGTGGGATGGGGGAGTACAACCCTTCTATTCTTACTTTTCTAGCCACTGGACTGACCATTCAGGATGGGTGCTAGACACACTATTACAATGATTTTGTTCCTAGCTGTACGGTTGAATCAACAGAGTAGTAATGGGAGAGTCCTCTTTGGCTCTACGACACTTGTGCTATGAGGTTCAGCAGGGCACTGTTTTTGCCCCAGTGCAGTGAAGGCTGGTCTATAAGGGCAAATATTGCACTGCCTCACCAAACTCATTCTGCCCCACCCTTCAACCTGCCTGCCTTCTTTCTTACATCCAGTCCAGAGGATGGACTTCCTGTCAGCTTCCTCCTCCTTGGTGTTGTCCTTGTAGAACTCAGCAGAGAGGATGGGGACAGAACTAGAGGTAGTTGTCTCCCTCTCTCATTGGCTCTGAATGCAGTGGTGGACTGGATGATGGCCAGTAAATTGGGTTTGAACATTGGGAAGATGGAGACTCTGTGGGTAGGTTGTTTCCATATCTAGAAGATAGGCCAGTTGCCACTTCTGGACAGAGTTGTGCTCACCTTGAAGGAGCAGGTACATAGCATGGAGGTACACCTGGATACATCTTTGTCATTTCAAGCCCATTCTGTGGAATGCCTTTTACCACCTTTGTTTGGTACACTAGCTATGTTGTATCTGAATGAGAATAGTCTGGCTGCTGTTATTAACACATCAGTAACTTTAAGACTAGATTACTGCAGTGTGCTGTACGTGCAGCTGCCCTTGGGCCTGGTCTGGAAGCTTCAGCTAGCGACGAATGCAATGGCTAGATGGGTACAGATGGCCAGCAGCATGTGATACCTCTGCTAAAACATATGCACATATGCTACTGAGCCAGGTTCACGTTTCTTATATATACAGTGCCTGGAACAACAGTGCTAAATATCTTAAGGACTGCCTGAGTGTATATATCCCAGCTCAATTATTCAGATCATCCAAATGAGTGCTCTTAGTTGTCTCCTGCATCTTAGAAGCTCAGCTGTCTTCAGTTTGAAGTTGAGCACTTAGTGTTGCTAGGCCAATGTGGTGGAATTCCCTTCCAGAAGATTTGGCAGGCATCTTTGGTGCTAATATCTTTGGAAGACTTTTGATATTGACAGACCTATTCAGTAGTTGTTCTTTCCCCCCAAGATGACCCAGACGCAATTTTTTTGTATTCTTTTAAGGAAAAATGTGTGTGTGCGCACACACACACACACACACACACACACACACTGCTTTGATATATCATGAGTGAGTGATATAAATATAATATTTTATTAATAAATTAAATTCAATAAACTAAACAAGATATGGCATTCAAGAATCGAGAAGACGGTATTTCAAAGCTATCCCCTCTGTTGGACCATTCTCTATCTATTCCTATCCCCCTAGGTAGCCATGTCAATTTGCCCTCATGAATGTCCCATGATCCCATGATTCGATTACGGATGAGGGACCTAACCTACATGCATGTTACCGGGCTATATTCATGGTGTTGGTATAAATCCCTGAATAATCGGGGTCCTGAGTATTGATGCAAGTTGCTCTGGGATTTTGAACTGTTTTTACTTTGGAGCTCCTTCTTGTTTCTGTTCTGAAATTATTGTTGCACTTTTAACTGTTTTACAAATCTGAAGTGATGTTGGAACCACTTTTGCTCACAGTGTGATGAAAAGTGGTACAGAAGTATGACAAAATTGTGTGTGAAACACTGGTTCCATGTGGGAGATGATTATATGGCTAATTTGATAACAAGTATTGAAAAGTAGTGATGCATGTGTACAGTGTAGCAGCACTCCATCAGTTGCTCAAGGGCATTGCATTGTGGGAAATCATTAAATGGCTCCCACCAGAGCCAAGCAGCTGCTCAGTTCCCCTAGGAAGGCCACAGTGGGTCAGTTGGCAGCACTATTCTGACAACCTACTCAAACCTAGTGTGAAGGCAGATCATGATTTCTCATATACTTGCAGACTGTAAGAAAACTGTTGTTTAGAAGAAATGTTCCTGGTTGTACAAAAATAAATGTTAGCCACTTTCTGCAACAGTGCTTAGCAGGACTCAAAGGAGGGAGAGAAAGAACAGTATTTCCCAAACCACAACCTTCTCTTGGGCCTATTGCCCACATAAGTGGGGAAAATACCGTAGATGGACAGGAGTACTGGACTCAGCTTCTCAGACTGTTCATTCCTTCAGGTGATAAAAGTTTCATTAACTTGCTCCAGGTCTGATGCATTAAACAATTTTCAGGGTGGAGTCTGTTAGTGTTCATCTATGAAGTCTGGTGCTTATCTATGAACTCAAGTCCTAAATGCTTATTGTGTGTATTCCTTGCTGTGGCATGAATACATATTTGAATATTAATAGTTTTAACAAATGAAGCTAAATTGGTGACCAGTAGACCCACTTACAATCCAGAGATGATTTGGCTTCTAATTAAAGAAATGAATGTTGGATTTTCCATAGTTTGAGATGCTTCTAATCTATCATTCATTTCGCCAAATGATGAGGCTTTGAGAAAAGGAGAATTCAGGCTTCCCACGTGTGCACAAAGGTACTGCTAGTGGTAACTGTAAGATATGTTTATGTGGTTGCCACCTAGTGGTCAAAAGGCAAAAATGTTTCTTTAGAAAAGTTTGAACTGAGCATGCTTTAAGCCAGGGGTGGGGAACCTTTGGTCCATGATCCAGTCTTGGCGTGCCAGGGGATCCAAGTTGGCCCACCATACTGTTTTCTCCAAACTATGCCCACCTGCCTATCAGCCAATGAGTGTAAAGCTCTGTTGCCTGTGCCACCCTGTTCTCAGGATGGAACAGGATTGTGCAGCCTACGCAGAAGGATTTAATTTTCATTCAGCTGATGAGCAGAGTTTAAAGATCAGAGTGAGTTCAGATTGAGATAGGGACAGAAGGAGGGGACAGGAGATTGGGTAGGGCAGGAGACTCATAAATACTTTTTGTAAGCCTCCTCCCTCTTCCCCTTTAAATCCCTGAGATTGTGTAGTTAAAAGGGAAGAGAAAGGAGGCTTGCAAAAACCTGGCTGAGTCTCCTGCCTTTCCTTTCATATCTCTGATCTCACTGTAATCATAAAGGGGCAAAGGCTTTTGCAAGTCTCCCCCGCCCCCGCTTCTAATTTAAATTCAGGGGGAAAGGGATTTCGACAGGTGAGCACTGGCTGATAAGGATCTGGCCTGTGGAGCCAAAAAGTTCCCCATCCTTGTTCTAGGCCTGTGCTTTTAGGAATGGTTCCAAGATAGGTGCTAGGCTGAGAATGTATAACCAGAAACCGAGAAATTGTGGGGAGAGGGTATTGATTTGTTTATTACTATGGTATGTATTTTTGTGTTTGTATATTGTAAACCGTCCTGTGATCCTCAAATGAAGGGTGGTATAGAAATTTAACCTACATATTTTGTAGTAATGTGAATAAAATCACTCATTGACACTTGAGGAATTACCATATTTTTCTGTGTATAAGACTAGGTTTTCCCCCTTAAAAATAATGTCAAAAATGGATAGTAAAATACACATTTTTTTTCTTGAATTGGAGTCCCCAAAAATAGGGGTGTCTTATACATGGGGGTGTCTTATAGATGATTATAGAAAATACGGTAGTCCTTACTGCCAGTCAGAGGCATATATGTGGGCAGGTCTCTTTTATTTACTTTTGCAAATAAAATTGTTGATATGTAGTTTCTAGCTTGTTATTTGAATTTGGACTATATCTACATGATGGTAAAGGCAGCACAGTGTCACTTTTATTGGTAGAAAACCAAAAACTCGACTGCAGTTCTTTTTTATATATGTAATTATATATACAAACATAATATGTACCTTACATCAAACCCCAGATAAATCAGGATTCCAAGTGATAATTTACAAGCTCAAATTATGGGCTGTGCGTTGCCTAAAGCGTAGTTTAACTGGCTTAATGTTTAGAGCTGGCATCATCCTAATTGAATGCCAATGACAGAGCAAATATTGTTCCATCTGTGCACTGTTATAGCTAATGACTGAGGGTTTGTGACACTTAAGCAGTGGCTGTCAAGCAGTCTGAAGAGGAAGTAGGAGACAAATGGAAGCCATCTCATTTGAATTTTCCTGAATTATTCACTCTGCAGAAAGGAACTGTGGGAGAAGAACCTTTTAGCCCCTGTATCTATCCAAAGCACAGCAAATCACCTTTCCTGCCATGTGAAGGCATTTCTTTTTAAAGGTAGCACACAGCAAAGGAATGACACCAAAAGGCTGTTAGGCTGGTGCTCCCCCACCCACCCACATGGCACTCCTATGCTCTTTGAGATTTAAGGCAGATCCTGGGTATCTATGTTTTCCTTCTCCACTCTCTTAAAGTACACACATCATTTTATATTGTGATACGCACATGTTGGTATTTGGGGAGGTTCTCTAACTATTCAGTTTAGCAATTTTGAGATGGCCCTTTGGGGCAGAGCTGTTACTGTAGTTTCATTTTCCTTTATGCTGTTTTGTTTGGTAGTTAATCTTAGGCCCTAGAAGAAGACTAGCCTTGGCAATAATTCTAACAAGAGTTCTCAACTCTACTTGAGTGCCTAATTGTGGAATTATTATAAAACAACAACAACACTCAGTCTTGGGATTTCAGTGTTTGTTTGAATGGGATCTTTTGGGCCCTGTTTTCAGGAAGGGGCTTTACAGGATCAGGCAGATTCTGCTGCATTCAAATAAATGGAGGAGCTCCTGATTTGAGCTTTACAAACTATGTGCAATAAAGAGAAGTGGAGAGGTATGCAAGTATGCATGGACAGAGATGTCCACTGAATGGTTTCTGGTGTAGGATGAAAAAACAATACAGTAACTATTTTTGCCTACTTGAAATCTCCATGATTTGATTTTTATAGCGTGTGCTTCAAGGTAATGATTTATTTAATTATTCTCATTTATATATTTTTCTGAGGTGCTTGGCTTTCCTGCTCTTTGTGGAGTGTGCGAATGGTCTAAAGTCACCTGCTGATTTGATGACAGAGTAGAGATGTGAAGGCCTGGGGGGTGGAGAGGAGGGAATTCTCTTTCCCCTCATGTTTTTGTTCTGAGACCTTTCCTTTTCAATATTTTCAATGGAAATTTCTGGAAATTTGAATAACTCCGCCTATGAAAGAGTTTATCTTTTAAATTAGTGAGTACATCACTTTTTGAGGTAAGATATTGTAATGTAAAGCTGCTCTTTAGTTCTTCAGCCACTAGTTATCTCCTTTCCCATCAAATTCCAATTCTGTTTTGTGACTAAGTAGCCTTAGTTGCTAGGGTAGATTACTTGTGCTGGGCAATGGGCAGGGGAGAAAAGTCCTATTGATTTTCCTGGACCACTTTGGTGGCTTTCATTTCCTTCTGCCACAGTATCTCTGGAATTGGGAGACACTGTTTTTAGGTCGCATTGTTCCTTCATGGTAGGTATGCCTCAGAAACTGATTCTCCCCAAATTGAATTTTTGTCAGAAACAAATTATTCCATGGCTTCAAATTTCTAGAAATTTTATATCTGTGTCTGAGCAGCAGTTGTATCCTGTGCAATCCTATATATGTCTACTCAGAAATTGCATTTAATGGGATTTACTCCTAGGTAAATGCAGCCTTATATTACTATTTTAGAACCATGAATTTTATTGGAATTGTGTTCGCTGAAATAAGATTTCAAAGTCAGTCATTGGGATTGGACTACAGCTCAGTTGAATAATGCATTTAACAAGTGTATATGTTGTCATTTAAGATAGTGCAGGTTATTTTTAAGATATTCAACTGAAATCATGTTATAGATAAACACATAAATAAAAATAAATATTTGCTAGCTCAAGTACATGTTTCCTGGCTCAAATAATTTCTGTTTATTGTTCTCAATAAATAGTATTAACAGAGCTTGACTGTCCTTTTTAAAATGTGTCCATGACCATTCCAATGCATGACTTGCTTCAATTAATATCAAGAAACCTTCATATTACATTTATAAATGTTAATTCAGTATTGAAGGATCTTCCTCTAAGATTGCAGTTTGGGTTCTGTTGACACCAGTGCACCCTAAGGGTTTTATGTTGTTTGGGTATTGTTAGAGGATAATCAGTCAGGCCCGATAATGTATCTTTGTGTTCTAAAAATATTGAGGCTCTGCAACACTTCATATATTTTCTGTGAGTAATAACACTTCACCTAAGTGCTGGTGGTTACCCATAGAGCTTCTTCTAATAATAACTTGCAAAACAATAATGTGTATGTACTGAAAATTAACATTTCTTTAGTGCATTGCATGATGTTCAAAAAGGAAGGAAACCCATGATCTTGAACTAAAGAACCGCACAACTAGGATCTCTGGATACGGTGGCACCCACTTTGGCACCCAGAAATCCAGGGACAATACATCAAAAAGATGCCCCACAGCTTACTTGCATTATAGTTTGGAAACAGTAATGTCATTTGCATACTGATGACCCTATGCTCCATATACCTGGTTGACATATTCCAGTGGTTTTATATATACATTAAATAGCATAAGAGGAAGAATGGAACCTTAAAGGACCCCACAGTACCCCACAGTCAGGCGGCTGAGCAGAAGTCATCCAGTGCTGCTTTCTGATATTGATCACAGAATCGTCATAACATGGTGCTCCAGTCCTCCAGAACCACTCCAAAAGGACCCCATAGTATCAAAAGATGCAGAGAGATAAAGGAAAAATAAGAGGGTTGCACACCCTTCTCTCTCCTGAGATAAAGGTTATCAGTCAGGGTGCCTGATTGTCCTGGTGCTGAAATAAGGCTTGAAGCTAGATTGAAATGGACTTCAGTTTGTTATATGGAATTGAAGTCTTCTGTTAAAGGGCGGGGAATTAAAATGTCACAGGGCATGCCCAAACTCTTGGGCTTACCAAAACTGCTTAATTGGATCTTGGCCTGATTGCCTAGTATTTCTTAAATAAGGTCTCCCTTTACTAGTTCACTTTAGCCCTGTGAACCACTATGTGATCTCTTCTCCAAGGAGATCCATTTTGCAGATTAGCATAATCTAACCCCTACCCCTTCCATGCATGCTCCCTTTCTTATTCTCAAAGAAGCAGGGGAGCTCAGCAGGTGCAGTTATGCATTTAAGTGCATCAGTATTTTGATATTCTTATAGCACCGACCCTTAAAAGAACAGAAAATTGGTGTATGCCAGCAAAGTAAGTTTATATTGGTATAAAGTTTTGTTGTGCTAGAATTTAGTATGGCTCAAGTCTAGACAATAAGCTCTTTACCATTTCTAAATATTTACAAATATATGTTTAATTGTTTGATTTTAAAATTGTTTTATGCAGCTCATTATTTGGTATAGTAAACTTTATTTTTTTCTGGGAAATTATAAAGATTTTTATATTCCATAAATATAATGCAGGCACAACAGCATAGAGGATTGAGAAATAGCATCTTAACAGTGACACAAATTGATTGAACCCCAAACAAATAGTACTTCTTGCCATCTTTGCCACTGCATGGTGTAGTTATATATTAGGAAGCATTTACAGATCTTTGGGATCTCACATAAGTATTTTAGCAATTCCATGAAAGCTATTAGAACACTCATTATGATCTAAAATGCATAAGTATAAGGCAAAGGTAAAGGACTCCAGGACAGTTAAGTCTAGTCAAAGGCGACTATGGGGTGCGGTGCTCATCTCGCTTTCAGGCCAAGGGAGCCAGCATTTGTCCACAGACAGCTTTCCAGGTCATGTGGCCAGTATGACTAAACCGCTTCTGGCGCAACGGAACACCGTGGCAGAAGCCAGACCACACGGAAATGTCATTTACCTTTCTGCCACAGCGGTACCTGTTTATCTACTTGCACTGGTGTGCTTTCAAACTGCTAGGTTGGCAGGAGCTGGGACAGAGCAACGGGAGCTCACCCCGTTGTGGGGATTCGAACCGCTGCCCTTCAGATCAGCAAACCCAAGAAGCTCAGTGGTTTAGACCACAATGCCACCCGCTCCCTTGCATAAGTATAATAACAAATGAGATACACAGAACTCACTACACACATTATAATGGAAGTGTGGAAAGAAGAAATGCAGGTGATCCTCTTAGTGCTTAGCAAGCTCTTAGTTCTATATCACATAAAGACTCCAGGAAGCACAGGATTTTACCTTAGTTTATTTACAAATAAAATGCCAGTTTAGGTTCTGACTACTTATTTAATAGAATTCTTCTCATTAACAATTGGGGGAACAATTTGTATGAAAATATACAAAATGCTGTCATTACTGGAAATTGAAAGAGCAAGCACTATTTACTTGGAGGGTTATGATAATATTTGTTTATTTATTTCACTTTGCAGAATAAATTTTTAAAAAGGGATAAAAACTCATAAAATAAATGGCCTTAAGAGAAATGCTGTACTACACCATATTTAAATAATTAGACTTCTGTCTTATTGAATTGCATGTGCTCTGGGTTTAATAGTGATATAAGCATGAATATTAGTATGATTAGGAAATTATATCATGCCACTGAGTGATTGATTGATAACTGGAGGAAAGTGAACCATAAAGCATGCTGAAAAGGAAGTATATTTTGTGTGCTTAAACCAATTGTAAGATGATCTAGTCTGGAAAAATGAAAATTGCTACTGCTTACTTTATTTTGTGTATTTCTGGGAAGCTAATAAAAAGAGAAATTAATAAGACATTGGCAGAGAATGTGACCAGGCAACTGCATGACTAGAATTACATCCAGGCTACAAAAAAAGTAGAATACACTAATTACTAATGAAGCAAATTTAATGCAGACAGACTAGGTAAGAACCACTGTATCTCCTGTAAATTGTAAGAATACCTAGACTATTCTTAAGATGAACATCTCTTATTAAATTATCCAGAAAAATGTTCAAAAGTATGGAGTCAGAAAAATGCCCTTATTATTATTTCTTTCTTCTTTTTTAATGAAACAATTTTATTGATGTTTTTCATTTATGGCCTGTCCCCTAAAGGCTCCTACAACATTTGAAGTCCACAGTGGCAGTCACTAGTGGGGGAATGAAGCTGAAAGACCACTGCAGGATTCCCTATTTCAAAGCTTAACCAATATTCACCATTGACACATCCATTCATCTGTGCTGGGTCATTGGAAATCCTTTCTCTGGTTTTTCCTTCCCTTCAGGGAGCAATGCTTAAAAGAGCAAACCCCTATTGGGAAGAGAGAGAGTTCTCAGCATGGCCAACAGTGCCAGGAATCGAATTAAAGTTGTCCATTTGCAGATGATGGTATATTGGAGCTCCCAGCATATTGAGCCAATGCCCTCTCTGCTGGTGCTGTGTTTACTTGCAATGCAGTATTGTGGCACCACAGTTTTATTACTCTTTTTTTTCCCCTTGACAAAAGTCAGATCTCGATGAATGACAAGTCACTATTAGCATATCCCTGGATATAGAGAGAGAGCAAAGAGATTTTATTTTGGTGTCTGGCATGCTTTAACTATGGGTGTGCACAACAGATTAGCACACATTGATATAGCTACAGAGGTAAATAATTACAGAATTTACTTCTGTTGGGTAGTTTAACACTTGTCACTTATTTTGCTATTGCTGACATCTCAGATCTCTATTTTGGCATATATCAAGTTTTGACATGACTAAACCTGCAATTTTGCCTCTCTTCACATGCATTATCTCTTCTCTGTGAGAGGCACTGAGAAGACGTGGGCTGCCATTAAATCTGAAATGCCTGCAGTCAACACCGAGAACGATTCTTTATTTCAATTTGATTTCCTTTGTTACAGGAGACTATCTAGGCAAATCTGTTTTGGGAAGTTTGAAAATTGTCAATGGAGTCTTTTGTAAGAAAGGCTTAAAGAATGTGAACAAGAAAGCATCAGTTTGTTACCACAAAGGTTGTACTCCTACTTTAGAGACCAGCACATACATTCAGCCCAAACCTTTATGATGACACTGAACTCTGACTAAAATTAAGATACCTCCTGATGCTAACACCACACTCATTGAGAATTGAATCCCATTTATTTTAACACAATTTATTGTCAAACAAGAAAGCTTAGGAGTGCACCTTGATACCCTAGTCCAAAACACAGTGAACATTGCTTCCATTTTTCTTTCATGTGTGACTGAGCTGCAAGTTTATTTAAGGAGCAGAAGAAAACTGCTGCTATCCTGATACAACCAGTTGGGGGAGAGGTTTGTAGAAAAAAAGGACAGCCTGTACTCATACAGAAGCCAGAAAAGTAATGCCTGCTAGGAACCAGCTGATCCTTTCAGCTACTAGCCTATTGCATCTGCTGCCTCGGAAGTGTTCAAAAACTTATGAAGAGGACTATTTATGGAATATTTATTTGCTTCTTTAAAAATTACACATTGTAAAATATCAGTGTCAACTAATCTAAGCCCTAGAGACCAAACATGATATAAATCCATAGTGTATACTCAAGCTGCAAATTCTGGATCAAATTCCTAGTTGTTTTTATCTCCTTCCTAAACAAAGTACTAGGAATTGTCATGCCAGCCTCATTTACATCTATTTAAAAGAATTAGCACATATACAAATAATGGGCAGCTCTCTACTTTGGGAGAAATGGCTTCCCTAATTTGAGCACTCAAGATACAATATGAGGTCAGGCAGATCGGTCTCCGTAAAATAAAATGATTGATAGGAAATGGATTTATAACTCTGGCCTCAACTTGATAGCATATTGGAAACCAAGGCTAGATAGGTCTGTAAAGTTCAAAGGGAATGTATAATTGGACTTTCACTAGGAAAGAGGGTGCCCAATAACAGCCAACCTTGTAAGGTTAGGTGAAGTCATAGTTTGTAATTACCCGGAGCTGATGCTGTTCTCTTATTTGTCATTTAAAATTCTTAGCTTGTGGGGCACTAGAGCCTTGCTGAGCCTTATATCACTGAAAGCATGGCGAAAGGCAGTTTAATCATTTTAAGAAGAGTATGCTTTGTAAATGATCTTGGAAGTGCTCAGCATTCAATGGAGATTTAGTGAAAAAACATTTCTAGCATGAATGTCTTTCCCTCAAAAATAGTCAAAATATTAAAGAAGCATTCATGCTCAGCAGTAGTTCTCATCCATGAATTTAGGGCATTCCCTCTTTAGCAATCCAGACCTTTTAAAAGAAATGTCATAGCTGCTTATCCTCAACATAAAATAGCCCATCAAAGGTACCTTTGTACAACCTTACCTCTTTAAATATCAGCCCATACCCTCCAACCATTTGTTATATCACGTACCTTTCTGTTCATTCAAGGCTAGCTTTGTGTTTTAATCCTATCTGCAAATAACTGCTCCATTAGGACTTTTGTTTATACACAATCACCAACTTTATAAATGTTAGAGAATAATAATTCAAATGGCAGAACTGTCAGAAGACAACTTAATAATAAATTCATAGGATATGCATGATGCAAATTTTGAATTTTAGAATTCATCCCCTTCAATAAGCAAGGAATGCATACATATAGAGATGCAAAAAAATCATGTACCTTTTTAAAAGTGGTTTTGGGATAAATTGTCACTTACAGAAGCTGTTCTAAATTTAAAGTATAATGAGCCTTCCTAAGTAAAAAAAAGGAGGGAGGGGGCAAATAAGCAGCTTTTCCCAAGGCATAATGAGTGATGGTTAGCCTGGCAGCAGTCACTCTTAACAAAAATTTAATATTCCGAAGAAAACTCATATGCACTTGGTGAAATTTGAGGCATAGAGTAGCACCACTCTTTAATTTAAAGCTAGGATGATCAGCTGAAGTACAACGGACTGTAAATTCACATCTAGATATGTGAACTCAGATAGGTTCGCGCTTGTTACTCTTTGCATTAAATTCTGTAGACAAGAGACTTCCAAAATGCTTACAGTATTTGTTAGAAAATAGATACTGGGTGCATACATAGATTCCAGCTAATTCACTCTGCTCTAAATCAATTCAGGTAAAACCCTGCAAAATGCAAATGAATAAAATGCCATACATTAAATATAACGCCTTCTTGGTCTTTGATTTCCCAAGTTCCACAAAGTTCCTCCTACAACTTATGTTTGGAATTACAGAACTTTGATGTAAGTGTACAACACGCTCTGACTCTGAATGACTATATATGTGTATGTGTGAGTGCGTGTGTAGGAATGTGTGTTATGAGTTAGATACTGTAATCCTTGTGTATTTTATATATTATATATAAAACAGAAATTTATTCTTGCTTGTGTCCTTCTCCCCCACTCCCCACCCACTGCTTCTTTTCCATTCAATTTTGTAGTAGTTCCTTTTTTCTTTTCTCTCCAATCTCGCTTTCTCTGCTTTGGTGCAACTTTGAGATAGAGGGCAATCAAGGTGATACAAATAGAAAGAAAGGAAAAAAGATCCTATAATACAGATATAGAGGACAGCTGCATCTGGTAGATTATGTGATGCTGTTTGAGGGAATCCCATGGCCTACTCCAATTCCTTTAGTGAATTGGATGGTAGGGTTCGTATCATGGAAAGCCCAGCTTTGTACCTTTCTCTGGTTTCATCTTCGCTTAGCAAAGAAATGTATTATAAATAAAATTCTTTCAGCCTGAATCTACCACAGTAATATACACATTCATAGTTTTTCTGGATGAGGTTTATTTGAAGGTGTAATGAATTTTAATTGGCTAAAGTTTGTTCAAGAAATTGCATTTGTTCACTTTCTTAGTATTAACATATTTCTATAGCACCTAAAAGCAAACTAAGCATTTATTATCATGTTTGATAATAATTTTTTACCTTTGTATTGAAAATATTTCATTGATTTATAGCAGATAACTAAGAAGCCTATCTTTCTTTCATTACACACACACACACACACACACACAAAAAAATATGTATGGGAACTCCCCTCAAAAAACATGATGGTGCATGTTTAGTGGCCACAGAATGCTGTGAGTCAGGAGGAAGTCAGAAAATCAAGGTGAGGAAAGGAAATGGAATGGAATATCCTCCATGAAAACATGACTGGCTAGAACACTGAAGAGAAGCACCTAACACTGCAACAGTTAAATTGCAGGTTCCTTTTGATCATTCTAATGCAGGGATCACCAGCCTTTCTGGACCAGTAGAAACATTTCGAATTTTGAGGGTGCTGGGGGTACCAGACACAAAATAGCTGCGTGGGGGGCAGGGAAGGCAGTTATGACTTACATACCAGACATTGTGATTCTCCAGAGGTTTGACTTCACTCCCGGAGACGCACTCCGTTGTTTCCTGAGGCACAAATAGATGCCAACAGCAACTGCATCACATTTAGCATATCCCTCCCCCATCTGCTAGTTAGAACTAGGACTGAGCCAAGTTTCGTCTCAAAAACAGCAATTTTAGTGGGGTAGAAATATTTTCCCAAAATAGAAATATTTAACTGTTTGATCCTATTGCTTTCCCTGCTTGCTGCTACTTCAGCACCATTTTTGGTCTTTGCCTGTTTCTGCTTTCTTGTACTAGTCATATTGGTGGTCCTATTCAGTCAGAGATTGTGTTGCATTGAATAGGATGTCTAGCCAAATTTTTACGTGTAATGATATCATTGAGGGAAATTTAACTGTCAGGGATCCTTTACCTTTACCTTTTTAAGAGGAAGATACACAGATGACTATATAACAAATGACAAATGAAAAGCCTGCTGGATCAGGTCCATGGGCCATCTAGTCTAGCATCCTGTTCTCTCAGGGGCCAACCAGCTGCTTATAGGAGTAATCATTTGTGATTCCAGTCAATTGGCATTCAGAGGCATAGTGCCTCTGACAGTGGAAGCAGAACATAGTGATCAGGGCTAGTAGTTACTGAAAGCCTTTAACATGATTTGTATTGTGTGCAATTAGGCCTCACAAAAATATTTGATGATATAAACAAACATGACAACATATAAAAACAGAAAAGAACATGTGTATTCATACTGCTTGTGGTGTTTGATGCAGGAACTCAGTGGAGCAATTCGCAGTATTTTATAGTGATATGTTTTTCCATACTTGATACTCCTCTCTTTGAAATTATAAGCCATTTCACAGATTCTGATTTCTTTTCCTCTCATAATGCTTCCATGTCAGAAACATGGGTGAGTTCTCACCAATAGGTAATATTTGGTCAACTTGAGGAGGCATATTATGGTGATCTTTGAGAAGAGCCAAAATGAAGAAACTTGAACCCTACAATAACTTATATTTTGAAAAGATCACATGTACAGTGGTACCTCGGGTTACATACGCTTCAGGTTACATAAACTTCAGGTTACAGACTCCGCTAACCCAGAAATATTGCTTCAGGTTAAGAACTTTGCTTCAGGATGAGAACAGAAATCATGCTTCAGCAGCACGGCAGCAGCAGGAGGCCCCATTAGCTAAAGTGGTGCTTCAGGTTAAGAAGAGTTTCAGGTTAAGTACGGACCTCCTGAACGAATTAAGTACTTAACCCGAGGTACCACTATATTTTAAAAATCAACACAGGTAATGGTACACTGGGACTTTCCTCCATTCATCAGTTAAGTGACCTGTTCACTTGGTGACTTTGGGCCAGTCACCACCTTTTAGCCTAGGAGGAAAGGCAGCCGATAAATGGGTCAATGGGTCTTACTCTCAGGTAACTGAGTGTAGGATTGCAGCCTTGCAATTCAAGTGAACTACAATTTAAGTGGTTTTGTTATCAATAAGCAATTGATACCGGAAAGCATCTGTTTTATTTTGGATAAATCCTTTATATAAACCATTTGTAATGCAATTTAGATGTTTAGGCTATCATTCATACATGATGTAAAGCTCAACACTTTCACACATTAAAAAGTGCAAGGTTATGCACTCCAAAGCCACTGCAGAATGTTTGAATGGTTGTCTGCAATATGAATCTTAAGAAGTGAGCCTTGTGGTAATTGAGATTATGCAACAATTTGATAAGAAATCTTTTTTGGGTTTGTGTATAAATTCAGTCCAGATTTAAGAAGCTGGAAGAAAGTTTGATTTGATAGTTATACAAAGCCATACATGGGAGTAGGGTTTCTGATTTTGCAGCTTCTTATGTGAAAATCATATGTACTGCAAAAAATCAGACAGAACTGGCATTATTCTAGCCGCTTCAGTTCTTATAGCCATATTGATTCTGAAAGCTGTAAACAGATATGGAAGTTTATTGGCGCCAATAAATTTAGGATTACTCAAATTCAGAGACTAAGATGAATTTTCAAAAAGTGTTCCAAGAATTGCTCAGTAGTGGAATTCTCCTTAACATCGTATTATGGAGTTCTGTTTGAAGGGAATTTAAAAGTCTATTGTAGTCTTCTTCATTCCAGTGATTCCAATATTTATATATAGTCCTCTTTATAAAACAGAATCCAGCTCCAAAGCTCTTTCAAGCATATTCTTTCTATTTTAAGGAAACAAAATATCTACATCTTTATGAGAACCTGCTCTCCAAACGGTGATCTTAAAAGATTCTAGAATCAGTCTAGTCTGTGTTTCCACATTATTATCCACCAGCGTAAACATACTTTGCCAAGAACAAACTGGTCTAATGAGGGTCCAGGAGAATTTCTCCATAATATTAAACTATGCTTCCCACATTTTGAAAAGCAAAAAAGCAGACAGCCCGAGCCAGGGGAAAAGGCACACGGGTGGCAGTGGCTGCGCCCACACTTCTCTTTCCCTGGCTCGGGCTGGCAGTGGCCATGACCTGCAGAGCGCCCGGGCTGCCTGCACTCATGCCCAAGGCCCCCCCCCCGAAAAAAACAATTGAATAAATACTCCCGAATCCCTGAGACTTCCTTTAAAATGTGAAAATCCCCCCCGGATGGGCCTGTTGGCCCCCCAAATGAGGACATGTCAGGAATTTCCTGGATGTATGGCAACCCTATGCTAAACCATGTTTTAGGGCTATGGGGATAAGCCACAGCAAGCCTTGGGCTCACATATTTCCCTTCCCTTCCCCTCTGCTCCTACGGTATGATCAGAAACTTCCACTTTAGATTAACCACAGTTTGTTAGGTTTGGACAGTACAGCAATCTATGGTTAATCAAAAACAGAAGTGAAAGCTTCCAAACTTCTCATTGCTCTGTGAGAGGAAAGGGGATCAAAGTTCACTTAGGGTCATTTTAATAATACAAAACTGTGGGTTAGCATTGCATCCAAACAGATAAATGAAAGTACTGGATCTTGTTTGGGATCCCTTCTCTTGTTTCTAATTAGCCAAACACAGTCATTCTCTCTCTTTTTAAGCTTTTTTTTCTCCTATGGGCTTAGCATTGTGTCTGCATGGCGTTTCTGGTGATTAAAAACCCTCCATCTCACTAATAGCTATATTTTTATGAATAATATATGCTGGCATGTTACTTTTGAAGTATTACAAGTGTGGCTATTAGGTGCTTAATAACCGCTAGAGGTTGATAGCACTTGAGGTATTGCTCAGTTAATTAAAATTTTAAGTAAATTTTAAGTTTTATTCATTCAGTACAATGGCATGACTATTTCTTAATTATTTGTATTTCTGGGTTTTCTTTTCAGCATGTAACAGGGCTATGCAGAGCTGGTTTAAATGTAAATAAATATTAAGAAATACATGTGTGAAACCTGAATGTCTCAAACTTGCCTTCTGAATGCCTTTTCTCATTCTCTCCCCCCCCCCTTAATCCTTTGAGTGAATGCTGTTTATCATGCTCTAGGAAAGCTTGACATACTTCTAAAAATTGCAGGGGAAACATTAACTGTAATTTTGCTTAAATATAAAGATTGTGTTCTCAAATATACTTGCGGGGTGGGCAGAGATTGTAGATTATCTTGCAGTAAATCTAACATTGCAGCCACCAATTCCTCGAGCTTAATTATGACACTACTAAATGTGAAAATCTATTCAGTGCTAGGAACACTTTTCACATTACATTCCTGCTAAAGATTGGCTGTTAAGAGCTCATTACTGGTAGTTTTCTAAAGAGCGGTTTATTAAACACTGTTACCTAATAAGCATCTTTGGTGGTGCAAATTGCTGAAAACAGTAATGAGTCTGATTAGACTTCATTTCAATTACGACAGCTTGTCTAGCAGGCAGAGAAAAAAAACCTCTTTTCCTTGAGGCTTTGGAATCTGGCTATAAGACATTACATGGTTTAAAAAGAAAATGCTACCTCTGTGTTTCTTTTCCACAGTTCAGTAATGAATAGAAAATTGTCTAAGAAGCTGTCCAACTGACACTGGAAACAAGAGGGACAGAAACATGTATATAATGCTGTTTGCTTGAAATCTGCAATGCCTCCTCCATACACATGCTTGTTTGTGTATAAGGTTCCTAAAAGCATTCTTCTGCATCTTTTATTTCAAAGTAAAGGTCTAAATGAAATAATAGCTCTTTGCTCTTAAAATGATTTGTAAAATTTATGTATTCCTCTAATTAGCATACTCCACATCTCAATTGTTTTGTCTGCAAATCTTTTATCCAGCTATTGAGGTTTTCTGATTACCAAGGCAATTGGAAGCATTCAACTTTTAAAACCAGCATTCTTGCAAATTATTTTAAAATGCCCAAGCTGATTATAATGTTTAAGTGAATATTCATTCACTTCTAAGCTTAACTTGGGTGTAAAATGTGTTAACTGTATTTAATGACTGTCTCTCTATTAAATCATGCCTTGAACATTATTACCGAAAATAGGGTGGGGAGGCGGGGTTGGGGGGGGGGGAGATTGGTTAATGTATAAGTCCTTAAGTGATTAGCTGTCACTGCTGCTGTTTAGCTGCTGTGGCAAGATTTTAATGAATCTATGTGAAGTGAATAGAAGCCCTTGTTTTTATGATGTCTGAGATCTGTGGATGCTTTTTATACTACTGTTTTGTGTAAAACTGGGGAGAAAAGCATGATAAAAAGATTAAAAGACTATTGCAAACAGTAATGAGAGTTTAATGTAGTTGAATTTGCTGCAGTATAGATAGTAAGTGCATGAAAGACGAACTATTACTGCATCAAATGTTACAACTCACGGCTTAAAAGGCCATATAGCACTATATAATAAACATCATCATGTCCTGTTTAACACATGCTTAAAGCAATTTTGATTGGCTAACCTTACTTAGATAATGCTTACCTGCCATGAGAGGAAAATAATGCCCATGGGAAGAGAATAATGTGAATAGGAAGGTATCACTATTAGCAAAGCAACCCTTCATGTGTTTATTATATTGAAAATCAATTTTCAGGCCATTTTTCTTTGTTAAAAATATCAGAGTTAATGCAATAATTTGGTTTGATTATCTATTTTATTAAATGGTATTTGCAAGTCAAATGTATACTCCTTTATTAATAATGACTTCTGCAAGTTATTAAATCAGATAGCAGAATGCTAGAAATGCTTGCTCACATTGCTTAATGGTCATTCATAGACAGATCAACTAGCATTTATTTATCTGCTAGTTTTGAGAGTGCAATTGGCCGACCTTGAATGCTATAATTTGCAGAACGTATTTAGACAGTTTTATCATTGTGTATCATTCGTATAAGCAAAACTATGATAGTGATTTGCTTTAATACAATCAGCATAGTATATACAGTTCTGGATATGATTATTCATTGATTATCTCTGCCGTTTGGTTTGAGAATATTGGAGCTACTAAAATGGGAGGAAGGAAAAATGAATGCTAAGTTTTGGAAAACAAATGTAGTTTTCTCTGAAGTAGCGCTGGGTTCTTTAAACCTTACAAGTGTCTTAATTTCCCACCCCTTCAAAGGGATAGTCCAGATTTTAGTCGGTCACTCACTCTGTGCCTTCCTCCAGAGAAAGCTCCTGCTGTGAAATGTAATTTGCTTCTATTAATTGGGGGACAGGGAACACACAGGAGAAGTTAGTTTTTAAGGGCATTATGAATAACCTATAAAGACTATCAGTGGCTCCCTTTTAAAAATAGGGTTGTTGGAGGAACTGTTGACTAGAGTTAACCATTTTCACTTTTTTATTATTTTACTAGCATAATGGCTATGTGCATTTGGATGTCAAAATAAGCCAGGGTTTATTGTGATGCGAACAAGTTGCCTTGCGCCATATATACTCCCCCTGCCTACTTATTGTCCAGCACAGCTGTGAGGTGATCAGAAGCTTTCATTTCTATTTTTGATTAACCACAGTTTAGCATTACTGTGCTTTATCAGAACCATGTTATTAGTCTTAAATAATTTGTTGGAACAAGTGATTTCATAAGATTAAAAACAGTCTCTACTAAGTTTGAACTAAATATAGTTAATCTGAAACAGAAGTAAAAGCTTCCACACTGAGAGAAGGGGGCAACACAAATTTGAGGCTCACTGTGGCTTCCCATCATAATAAACCATGGTTTGCTGTGATATGCAAAATCAGCCATTTTATAGATTTCAAAACTCAAAACAGTAACATTCCAGTTGAAATAAATAAATAAAATGCCACAACACTTGCCCTAATGCATCAGCATTCAAATAATGAGCTATTTCACATTTTTAAATATTTTATTTCAAGACCTTTAATTGGATGAGCAAGGAAGGAAGCTTGTTGATGGACTACATAACTCAGGTGTAAGCAGAGAAAATGTTAATCTTACCCTGGTGTTCCAATGTTTCAGTTTGTTTAGTCATCGTTTTGCCACTAATCATGTTTCTCTGCAGTAGAGAGAGGATACATTGCAAGAAGAAAAGGAGACAGGCTTTGCAAACAGCCACGTCAAGGGACTCAATCCATTTTTAGCCTGTGTTTTGCCCTTACATAAATTAGGTTTGTGGCCTGTCATCAGATTAGTTGGTGCAACACTGAATGTTTGATGTAAATAGCACATGTTGTTGTTGTTGTTGTTGTTGTTGTTGTTGTTGTTATGCCACCCATCTAACTGGGTTGCCCCAGCCAGTCATTTATTTGCAAGATTATGTACTTATTTTCTAACTCTGGTACACCAATTTTATGATCAAGAAAATTGTTTCATTTTTGTACAAAACCAAAGAAAGTGTGAGACCACTGACGCTCCTATGCGCAGAAGCAAGTATCAGAAGCTACCTCTTTCCTGACTAAACTCTTAAGGGATGTGTTATGTGCAACTTCTGTGTAACAATGGAAAAAGAGACAGTAGTTTGGGAATTCTGTGTGTATGTATATGTAAGACTGCAGTTGCTGCTAAGAGTAGTCTGCTGTTAATCCTCAGCCACGTCAGTAGCATGCTAAAGCAGTTTATCGTCATATGTTGTCTTGTATATAAGAAACAACACTAAACCCAGCAAAACTCATTTCATATGTAGCTTTCTTTCCCTCCACGGCATTCAGATCAAAGTTATTTTCTTCAAGCTGAACTAAAAAGGTCCTGGGAGTGAAGGACATTGAATTAATGCACCATGTCACCTAGTCATGGCTATAGATTCCCCCCCCCCCGCAAGTCTGAAATGCAACAGCTTGTACAATTGCATTAAAAATTAATGTGTAGATTACCAAAGTAAGTAAAATGCATAAACTAACTTCTTTTTTCTTTTCTTTTCTTTTTGCAAAGTCTGACTATGTTTTGCAGTCAACTTAAGAAGGATTTCCTCCCCAAGGATAGTATTAGATTACTTCTAAATATACATATAATGCATTTACTCTCCTTTAGCTTATTAGCACAGAGGTACTCTAATCTCAATAAAAGTAACTGCATAACTTGACTAGATAGGTGGGTGCTAAACTGGGATATGCAATGGCATTAGGAATGGGAAATTGAGAGGAATATGTCATTTATTTTAGATGAAGGTACTAAATCTGCATGGTGACCCGTATTAGTTCAAGATTGACCATTTATTTCAAACTTTCCAAAATTGATCTTTGCTTTCATATGCTTAAAAAGAACAGGACTGTGCAGAGAGGTCTCTTTGATTAACCCAACTGTATCTGTAAAATACATATTTTCGTGTTCATAAAGGATGAATCTTAAGGATTAAAAGTAGGCAATTGGCATTCATAATTTTGTTTTGCTATTTTAAAGAAGGAAGGCTATTTCTTGAAGCAACACAATTTGACAGATGAAAAATGTTACTGATTTAACCTTAAGACTAAGGTTAATGGCGACTGTGTTTATATCTATACTCTTCAGAAAAAAATATATACAAAAATGCACAGCCTTCTCCAGTGCTTTTTTTCTGGAGGGACACAGGGGTACGCATACCCCTAAACATTTTGTGAATCTTTGTACTTTTCTCCATTTGCTGTATTTATTTTTCCCAATTTGAACTATAAAATGGTGATATGGTTGAGTCAAAATGCGAGTACCGCTAAACATTTTTTTTTTTTTTAGAAAAAAAGCACTGGCTATACTCCACAGATCTGTGAACAGAGCAATAAGAGCATATCTGCTTTCCCAATTGTAATAAATAAATTGTCAGTAGAGGGTGTGCTTATTTTTTGTATCCCTCCCCTATTAGGGAGAAGATACAGGATGAGCAAATAGAGTAGCTTCCTGCTAAATGAATGCTAGATCTAGCATAGGATCAGGGAGAATGTTGGCTAACAATCTGATCTGCTTTTTGCATTCATGGAAAATGCATCCTCCCGTTGATTAGAAAATATTAAGATTCACTGTCACTTAAAGCTGAGCACACCATTGATCTGAATCAACAATGGTCATTCAATATTCATACCAGTATTTATCCTTATTTATTTCCCTCTTTAAATGTCTCCCTTTTATTTACGTAAGTATGAGAATGTTGATGGTGACAAACAAGAATGTTTGTAACATGTGGTATGTGGTCTTTATGAGTCACAGAATGCTATTAATGCGTAAATGTGAAATTTGCGTGTCTAGTACACTGCAGGAGGGAGGACTTAAATAGATTTCCAAACCCATCTCCCTAATTAGCTGTTAAAAATCAAGGTATTTTGTGTTTCACCTATAGCTGTGGGTGCTTTAGCTGTGCATGCTTGCTTCCAAGAGCAATAACTCCAAGAGAAAAAAATAACAGTCAAATCTTAGAAATTTACTTCAGATAGAAATTATGTGTTTCTTCATTACTATCCAGATTAAATCTCTGGTTGCAATCCTTTGCAGAGTTTTACATAAAAATAAGTCCAATTTAACTCAGTGGACTTAACTCCAGGGATGCAAACAGGATTTCCTAGGTCTGGTACGTTATATGTGGATTGCCGCCCCACCCCATAATCTATTCTCAATAAGTGCTGTTTATGTTGTTGTTGTTGTTGTTGTTGTTGTTGTTGTTGTTGTTGTTGTTGTTGTTGTTATGTTGTTGTTGTTGTTGTTGTTGTTGTTGTTGTTGTTAATGTGTTGGGGGCTGCCCAGAGTGGCTGGGGAAACCCAGCTAGATGGGCGGGATATGTATACATACATACATACATACATACATACATACTTCACAGGGATGTTAGACTTACTTGATTTCTTCTTCACCCTTTACCATAACATCCCTTGTCGGGTTACAATAATATAAAATTCCTTATTAAAAACAGGTTAAAAACAAATTACAGTTACAGAAAATTGGGTGGATCCTAATGCTAATCCTAAAAGTGGGGGCAGGGAGGATAGTGTGCACAACCTTGAGCTCCTGAGTAGAAAACAAAGATACAAATATATAATATCAGTCACAGCAGCCCCCTTCTTTTAGCTGCAACATTTCATAGTCCTGATATTTACAAAGACAGAGAGAGGGAGAGAGAGCAAGCCAAACCTGAGAAATAATCAACAAGCAAAAAAGACTCTTGAGTATGTGTGGATTCACAACTTTGATGGCTGAACTACCAACTCTCAGCCTACCTAGTTGTGAACATAAAAGAGGGAAAACAATACACACAGATATAATCTCCTGGGAGTAAAATCCACAATATGCAACAAATAGGTGCACTTTCAGAACTCTCAGCAAAGCTCATATAAACAGAAAAGCATTCTTGTGGTAAAGTACAGTCTACCTGCAGCCGTAAGGTGCTTGCTGATTCATTATATATTTTTGCTTCTGGTTATTGTATACAGTACTGGTAAATAACAGCCCAATGATGGCAAGCAGACCAGTAACGGCTGGGTGGGGGACATAGAAAACCTAGAACAGGGGTTGCAATTGCCCTTCCTTCCTTCCTTCCTTCCTTCCTTCCTTCCTTCCTTCCTTCCTTCCTTCCTTCCTTGACAGGAAGAAAGCCTAATTTATGTCAAGGGTTTTTAGTAGAACATATGGAAACCACCCAGTTGTTTTATTCTGTAAAGGCAGCACACTTGGGCAGAGAATGAAATAATTTGGACACCAAGGAAATTGTTTAAACAAACACACCCTAACATCCTTCTCTATCCAGCGTCAGCAACAATGATCCACTCCTGCTTTTTCTGCTCCTCTGAAAGGGCAACCCCACTGATACCCAGGTGGGAGTGGTCTGCATTTCTTCCTCTGATAGCCTAGCAACAGTGATTAAGTGATTAAGCGTCCTTAGCAATGGCACAGAAGCCTTCAAAGTGCCTCTGCATTTCATGCTCTAACTTTCTTCAGAAATGTCTGATGACTTACTTTTTTAAAAAAGGAAAGAAAGCTAAGACTCTGGAGTCCCTTCTGGGTCAGGACCTGGCACATGCATAGCCCCTGTGATCCCTTGTTAGTGGTCCTGTTTAATTCTGTGTAAGCATATATACCGTAAGTCACACCTCCCCCTTGTTTTTCTGTCTGTCATATGTTCAATTTATGTACACAGAGAGTGTGTGCATGTTATGTTAAATATCAGAAACTTCTTTAATATTGTTTTGTTTATATTCTGATAAAAAAAATCAAAATGTCCAAATATTTGCTAAAGTGAAATAACTAGAATAAATAATAATAATAATAATAATAATAATAATTTCATTAATAATGTCTGCTACCTTCTCTCACATTCTACTTCAAGTCTGTGACTAAATGCAGACTCCATAGCTTCAAGGTCAGCCAAATCCCTCCCCCTACTTTGTTCACCATCAGGTCTGAAAAAAAGTTTAGGGCAACTTTAAAGTTTGCTTCTTATTTTGAGAGTTTTTGGTTGACCTAATGAACATATTGCCCCAATGTATATTTGGGGTTTAGGTGATAAAATCCATCAACTCTCAGATCAATGTTAAAAATGGGGGGGGGGGGAGAAGTTCCCATAATAGAAGATCAGATAATAGAAGAGAAATAATCCTTGCACTAGATGCACTCAAGGAAACTTCATAAACTAGGTTGTAAACTAGGCTGTGAATCTTTTATTTTATTTTCTGCAGAAGGTAATGTTGCCTTGAATGTTCTTGTTCTTATTTAACAGTGTTGTCCTATACATTTCTACTCCAGAAGTAAGCCCCGTTGAGTTCAATTGGGACATACTCCCAGCTAAGTATACATTTAGCCAAGCACTGCAATCCTAAGAGGGGCCTACGAGGTGCAGTAAGTGGATCCGCTGCTGCTTCTGCAGCCCTGCTGGCTTCGGCAGCCAGGACAAGAACGCAAGGGAGGTTTTCAGTTTTTATGCACTAGCTTTAGGCTGGTGCAACAGCCCTTTTCCAGGAAACATTTCAGCATGGCATCCTGTCCCGCTCCTAGCCCACCACTAGCTGTCTGCCACAAGTGGGAACACTGCCAGCAGTAGCTTGTCACCAAGGCACAGTAGGGGTTTCTAGTGGTGGTGCTTCTTTGCAGGTAGAGAACAGCAGTTCATAACCCTCACCAGCTATATTGCTCAGGGGGTTAGGACAGTGCTCTTAGTGTCTGGTAAAAGAACAACTTTTATACTCATTTCCATAATTTTCCCATAAATATTGACATTTATCATGGCAAGTTGCAAATGTCATTAATAAGCGTCATGACACAAACCTGTCGACATTTGCAAGTAGAATCCAAGGCTAACAAAATGCTTTCCAGAAATGATTTAAATCAGTCTAATGTTCATTGTCGCCAGTAGATGTTGTTATTGTTGTTATCATTAATTTATTACTACACAATCATCTCAAGGAGATGTGCAATAAAAACAGCAAAAAACCAAACCCAGTTAAAAACAAACCAAAAAAAGTCAATGCATTTAAAACAAAAATAAAACAATAAAAAACAGACATCCAATTATTCAGCTGGGAAAGCCTGCCAGAACAAAAATGTCTTCAATTGTTTCCAGAAAGTGGGTGTGTGTCATATCTCAACAGGAATGCCCTTCTGCAGAACATGGGCAGCTACACTAAAAGCCCTCTTCTGAGTTACTGAAGAGCAGGCTCTGAGATATTTGGAATTTGCAGGAGAAACTTTCTCACAGACCTTAGGGATCTACTGGCTATATAAGAGATAAGGCAGTCTCACAAATAACCCATTCCTGGGCTGTATAGAGCCTTATGTGTTAGTACTAACACCTTTAACTTGGCTTGGTCACAGACTGGCAGACTGGCATACCCACAAAGAAGGTTTAATGTGTAGGTGGTAGTTGGACTCTGCAAGCAACCTAACCACCATGTTCTGCAGCAACTGCAGCATCCAGTCCAACCCCACATGTGGTCCCACATTGAGCACATTACAGTAATCCAACCATGAGGTTACGAAAGCATGTACAACTGTGGTCAAACTATCCCAATCCATCAATGGTCATAGGTGTCCTACCAAATGAAGTTGGGGAAAGGCAATCTAGGCCACCAAAGATACCATGAGATAGTCTAGGCCAGAGGTTTTCAACCTTCTTGGGTTCATGGCTCCCTTAATCAACCACATTCTTTCTGCAGCACCTCTGTGGGACTCAGGACCCCAGTTATATCACCTGTTTTCAAACACCCTCCCTTGTGGAGTGTTCCTTCAGCCTCCTCTCTTGTCCTGTTTCCTTGGGAGTCCTCTGGGCAGCCGCAGCTCCTGCCCTGGTCTCTGAGCTGCCTCCTCTGCCCCCTCCTCACGCTGCCCCACATAGGCCTGGGAAGCACCTTCTGGCCAGCCCCAGAGGCACCATCCGCCTGGGGAACTGTGCAAGCTTTTGGGAAGCAAAGATGAGAGCATCAGAGGAGGGAGGGAAGGAACGAGAGATGAGAGGCCAGTGTTGCCCACGGCCCGCCAACCATCATTAAGGGACCCCAGGGTGCCACAGCACACTGGTTGAAAACCACTGGCGTACGGAATGATCAGAACTGTGAATAATTTCCTTTCAGTATGATTAGGTACACGAATATTAAAATTAGTGTTTATCTTGAATGATATTGTACCCCAAACATTATTACTTTGTTTGAGGTTTTAATTGTCTTTAGCCTCTACACCATTGTTGTTTTTTAATCCTATTTATTACAGTTTGCCTTATATGTGGGAATGATCAGCCAAAATTAAGCACTTCTTATTGATTTCAATGGAAGAATGCTAAACACATGTTTAACACTCCAATTAAAATCAATGGGACAAAAGCGCTTAATAGTGTACAGGCTGTGCCATTTTTTGGCTCACGGGTCAATGTATAACAAATACTGGATAAATTGAAAGGTTTAGATTATGAGAAAATGAGGAGGCCTTGTCCAAGGCAAAAAAACTTTTCAATAAACATATTAAATGGTCCTAATGTATAAATGCACACAACAATTTTCCATGTAGCAAACATGAGCAACTTAACCACTGTATTCATGTAGAACTTATTTGGGTGGGAACTACATTGCCTTTTCTATAGCCGTCTTTAAATAAAAATTATCATTTTAATAAGTAACTGCCTGTATCCATATATACCAACTCAGTAACTTTGGCTCACAATAAGACAAATCAACAATGCCTGAGGTACATTTTAATCCCATTACTTTGTTTCAATTGTTACTTTGTTCTTATGTCAATCTCTCTCTTCATTTGATAGAGTTTTTTTGTAGTATGAGACTTACTACAATACGTGCTAAACACGTTTAAGGCAGAATTGCCTTTGTGATTGTTAGAACTTCAGCCATGTATATTAGAAGAAAGGGGTTGGAGGATGGAGATGCGAGTAATTTGCTGCAATTGTATTGTAATTGGCAGTCGTGAGGTGTGAAAGTGTGATTTAAAAGGAATAATCATTTGACAGTATTTAAATTAGATAATTGGGATGTGGCGTATACAGGTTTCAAAACTGTTCTGCAACTAGTTACAAGCTCCCAATTGGTTCACTTTGATATTATACTACTGTATGTGTGTTCCCTGTAGTCAGTATCGAGTTAAACTATTTGGTTCGGAGAGGAAAATAATTTTAAAATTTCAGTGTTAACTTTCATAGAACCATTACAGATGCCTTATACTGAATCAGACCATTGGTCCATCTAGCTCAGTGTTATCTGTACTGATTGGCTGCAGTTATCTAGGGTTTCAGATAAGGGAAATTCCCAAGCCCTTCCACGACATGCCAGGGATTGAACCTGTGACCATCTGCATGCAAAGTAGATGCTATACCACTGCACTACAGTCCTTTGGCATTCAGAAGGGCTACAGAGTTGAAGATGTATTCTATTATTAAGAATATTTTAAGGGAAATGGGGGGGGGATATTAATATGAAAAACTTGTGTAAAGTTAGAGCATGGTAGAAGGAGGAAGCCAGTTACATGAATGCGGTCCTGCACGTGTTCGTGAAATTACACCATTGTACATACCCTCCAACATTTCTCCAATGACAACAGGGACATCCCATACCGTAATGATAATTTTACTATTTATACCCCCACTCATCTTACTCGGTTGCCCCAGCCACTCTGGGCAGCTTCCAACATATATAAAAATGTAATAAAACATTAAACATTTAAAAAATACCTTCCCTATACAGGATTCCCTTGGGGGCTGGATAACTCTAAACCCTCCAACATTTCTCAAATGAAAATAGGGACACCCTAAGGAAAAGTGGGACATTCCAGGATCAAATCAGAAACTGGGACGGCTTCTCTAAATCATGAGTGTCCCAGGAAAATAGGGACACTTGGAGGGTCTGCATTGTATAGTGTTCTAAGCTGTCCCTTTACACACCACACAAAATAAAGAACAGCATTATAGTTAATGTTAATAAGGTGTGCATTTCATATTAAAATATGTTAGAGTGGGAAGAAACAATATGTGAAGTCTACAATTCTAAAAACTTTCATGCAAGTAAGTGCCTTTCAGATTGGAGAGATTTACTTGTAGTAAACATATGTCTGCTTTCACATGTACTTCGCAAACAGGGCCTTCTAAGTTGAAGTGGATAAAGCCTGCAACATGCCCATTTTAAAGCCACTGAGGTTCCATGTAGTCACACATGTCTAGATTAGACTCCTTATCTTCAGTGGGTATGTATGAATACCTTTGATGGAAACTCAAATTGCAAATTCCAGAATGGTTAACCTTCAGGAGGGATGCGTTTATTTCAATTTTCAGTTTAAAAAATCCACAGTGCAGTAGCGGTTGACAGGGTGGCACCGACGGGGCATTGTTCACCTGGCTTTCCAAAAACAAGCATTGCTACAATTTACTGAAAATGGGAGGAGTGGGCAGGTGCCACAGCAGAGCTAATCCTTCACCAACTGCTGTCGCCACAGCATTTTGACACTATTTTGACTTAGTTTCATTATTATTATTATTATTATTATTATTATTAATTATTATACATTTAGATTCTTCCTTTCCTCCATCACAGAATGCACAGCTGGGGACATGTAGTTACCCATCCAGCCACTGACTAGGCCCAAACCAGCTTAGCATCAGCAAGGTGGCCTATTATGCCTTCTTGGACCAAACGATCAAATACTAACAGTTTAATACTAAAATTACTGCTGGATTTCCCCATCAGCTCTTATAAGCTTTCCATGTGACATACAGAATTTTAGCATTTATTTAAGTGCTGGAAGAGCCAGCAGCAATGGGTCTCCTTTTGGTAGGACAAATAGCTTAATAGAATATTCTTTTCAAAGGCAGCCGTGGCTACTTACATAACATAATGACTATATTTTCTCTTGTATGGGCAAAGGAAATTTTACAGCAGACATGGCTGCATAAACATTACCCACCACAGGATTAACAATAACAGTATTAGTACTGATTACATATTTATACAGTATTTTTTTCAAATTGCTCAAAATGCTTCACTTGCATTAGTCCTGTAAACCTTTCCTCAAACTTGTATTGTTATCCACCTGTTACAAATTGACATAAGGCAACCAAGTTCATGACTGATTTAAAACAAGAACCAGGGAACTTTCCAGTCCATCACTCATTTTCTAGTCGACTATGCTACACTAGAAGTCAGTGTGGGAGAAAACTATAGTTGTTTCAAATTGCAAGTGTGAGTGCACTCTTGTTGGTAATCATTCAACTGCCAAATCCTTGGGGAAAGTATATACTTTTTCTTTGCTCTTTGGTGTATATATACCTTGTAGTGAGAAATATCACATGCAAGACTTGGTCCCTGTCTTCTGGTAGCACAGGATTATGAACCAGAGTTGTCTCTGTTAAGGACCTGATTCTTAAAGGTTTTGAGCATCTTCAACTCAATGAAGCCTAACACTTAAGAGTACTTGACATCTTTGAGCGCTGGGACCTCATCTGAGTTGATGGATGTTCGCCTTTGATATAGAATCAGGTGTCTGCATTCAATCACTTCAGAGTAATTATTACAGTAAGTATTCTAGATGTACAGTCTTTTCAATAGTTCCTAATACTCGAAGAACAGAAAGAGTACAGCTGTCTAGTAGAACAAAATGAATGCTACATCAGTGTAGTGTGCCATTTTGTTAAACATGGGTCCAAAACTGAGCAATATCTGCTAGTTTCTAAATAGGCTTGAATCCAGACAGAAGCGTTGATGTGCAGTTAGATATGCATCTGCATCTAACAATGGCTCTACACATTTCCTCATTATATTGAAGTCTACGAGTTTGATTGTCCAGATGGAATTAACCCATTCCACTAGCGGAAGCGAGTGAAAGGACCCTCAGTAGTACAGTGGGGCTTTTCTCCTCTCCTCCCCCAAATCCGCTGTAGAGTTTTGGAAGAATGCCCAGAACAGCACACAGAAGGAAAGTAGGGGAGATTGTTCCATCGGGCAAGCAGAAAGTGCATCGGGCAAGTGCTATTGCCATAGCACTACACTGAATTCCACCCAATATGTTTCATGTCCCACATCACATGCAAGAGTGCACATGAGAAGCAACTATTTCCAGTGACTACTTTTTAGTGGATATTTAACCTGAAGCACATTGTCAGAAATTAGTACAGTGGTACCTCGGGTTAAAAACTTAATTCATTACTGAGGTCTGTTCTTAACCTGAAGCACCACTTTAGCTAATGGGGCTTCCCGCTTCCGCCGTGCGATTTCTGTTCTCATCCTGAAGCAAAGTTCTTAACCTTAGGTACTATTTCTGGGTTAGTGGAATCTGTAACCTGAAGCATCTGTAACCCGAGGTACCACTGTACTTGCTTGTGTTGTTTCCAAAGATCAGAGGTCAGGTAACTCTAGGTCTTGGAGATGACATCAAAGCTTTGGTGAGGTATGTTCATGAACAAAGCATGTATTCTAATGGATGATGGGTGTGTATCTTATTTACAACTTTACTAGTTTGCATTTAATTCAATGGGCCAGCTCTTTCAATGCAACACTTGTATACATAGTTAAAAGGAATGGAATGTACAGGTGAGCAGAGTCCTTTAACAGGGTATAGAACACAGAAAAGAGGCAGTTGTTTTATTTTGCCTTGATTTGCTCTGAAGGCATATTCAGAAAAGCTAGTCAAGATACTTTGTACAGTTCAAAACAAGTTTGAACACCCTCAGCATGAAATGCAGTTGAAGAAATGCAGGTTGATTTTCTCCTCCCATTTTCCTTCTCTCCTTCATTCTACATTTAAACACGATTGATATCTGCATTTTTCTGTTTGGCTATTGTACTATATTTTAAGTGATGTTAACTGTTCTTATCAAATCTAATCACTTGAATCATGTAAATTGAATAGAAACACTAAGAAATAACACATATTTTTGTAGTAGTTTGTTGTATTATATTAGTTTAAAACAACAAAATAAATATTATCTTGTTATGCCTCATACTGAACGGAATGATCACCAAGGTGCTTTTTTCTCTAGATTCACATTAAATTCTGGACAGGTTCAGTCATTTTGGAGCTGAAAAACTGACAGTTTGCATTTGCAGGATTAGGTCCCATATGTGCTGTGATTCTGAAACAAGTCCTGTAGGGATGTGTTAAGCCTTGACAGCCTTTAACTGTGATTCCCCCTCCCCCGCTTACTTTCAGTTAATTTTGACACAGTGAGGGAGGGAGAGAGAGAATTATGAAGTTGCTTGCACATGGTATATGATATTTGAAAAGCATGAAGTATTTTGAAATAGCTCCCCCCCAAAAAAAATTAAAGGGAGTAAAATATTTTTTAAAAAACCTGATTGGTCTAAGCATAATCCAGACAACAGTTCAGGACACTACAAAATACTGTATGCAACAGTCAAAAACGAATTTGCAACAGTATTGTCTGCACACACACACACACACACACACATCCCTAGAATCTTTTTTTAATTTGATAATATCTGAAAAGCTGTTGTTGAATGTTTTCTTTGTCCAGATTTGGACAATTGCATATCTTTGCTCTTTATAATAACACTTCCTTAATTTTCTTTCTTAGTATTTTTCCTTAGTATGGTTTGCTTAGCTTGCCTTTTCTATCCGAAACACAATTGCCATGCTAATAAAAGGATTGCCAGATGTCTCTTATTTTTAAAGAATATTGCTGCTTGCCAAAATATCTGACCAATACAACTTCATAGAGGCCAACAAAACAAACACCATAAGCAGTAATAGTTCTTATTTTTGAACTTGATAAGGCAGCTGTAGTGCACTCTATATTATTATGGATAATAGCTTTATAGTTAACTCTTAATTTACAAATCACACTAATAATTGTAATGCAGTAGAACAAATGCTTATGTTTAGGTTATGAGGATAGTCCTGTTTCCTTAAATTCATATTGTAATTCTGAAATGCTGCTTTTACAGCCTGTGTTAAATGTACTGGTACTCAATATGCACCAATAAATAAACTTTCAATTATTGTGCAGTGAGCAGATTCACAACTAGGATAGTAATCTGAAACCAATGGGCTAACTAGTAATTATGCCAAATAAATAGTTTTGATGCATGTGATTATTTATACCAGAGGAATGAAAACACAGAAAAAACTTAATTGCTTTTCAAGATCAGTTTTTTAAAAGTTCCACAGAGGAACTTACGGTCTTCAAATAAAAACATCTTGAAGGTCCTAGGCCACAGAGAGGTTAGGCTGGCCTCAACTAGAGCCAGAGCTTTTTCGGCTGCGGCTCCAACCTGGTGGAACGCTCTGTCGCAAGAGACAAGGGCCCTGCAGGACTTGACATCTTTCCGCAGGGCCTGCAAGACAGAGCTGTTCCACCAGGCCTTTGGTCAGGGCGCAGCCTGACTCCCTCCTTTGGCAATCTTTACAAAACTTTAGTTTATGTTTGCCATCAATTTGTATTTTAATTAATTTTTATAATGTTTTTATAATGTTGCACTGTTTTAGTGTTTGGTGTTGTTAGCCGCCCTGAGCCCGGCTTTGGCTGGGGAGGGCGGGATATAAATAAAAATATTATTATTATTATTATTATTATTATTATTATTATTATTATTATTAACATAATACAGGCTTGCATGTTCACTTTGTTAGAGTGTTTCCACAATAAACAATAACTTTTGCATTTCCCTGTTCCCCAACCCCACCCCATAGTTACTGTGTGATAAACAATATTGCGTAGCTCCATTAATATCAATGAGATATTTTTTTTTTACCAGTGACTACTATAAGATGCAGATTATGCCTATACATCTGTGCAAATGCACAGAAGTTCTAATTCAGATTGCACCAGAAGGCAGTACAGTGGAACCTCGTGTCACGTACTGTCCTCCTTACGAATGCTTCGGGTAACGAGCTCCGCTAACCCAGAAGTAGATGCCCCTTGTTGTGAACTTTGCCCTGGGATGCGAGCAGAAGTCGTGAGGCAGCAGCAGCGGCAGGCCCCATTAGCGAAAGCACACCTCATGTTAAGAATGGTTTTGGCTTAAGAACGGACCTCCGGAACGAATTGAGTTTGTAACCGGAGGTACCACTGTATATTTGACAGTACAATCTGGCATACGTTTTAAGGGGTGGTGGTGTTCTGTATTGCTGCTCCTACGCTGCCTAAGTGCACAAAACTCTCAAAAGTTTCAGGTTCATAACACTGATACCATTTATAAGCAATGCATTGAGAGTAGTACAAGAATATAGTGGGCACTGATCCATTTGAGGAAGTGGCTTCAATGCATCCCCACACAGTTGCTTTATAGCATTTTGTGCTCACACTGCATCTGGTGCAGCATACTGTTTGCATCAGGTAGTCTCTGATTTACATTTTACCTCTGCCATGAACTCATTAGGTAAGCCACTATCTCAGCCCCAAAATGGGAATAATATGGTTATTACAGTTGTTGTTGTTGTTGTTGCTATTGTTATTACTACTACAACATAGCTCAGTAATGAAAACTGCAAGAAATTAATGCATGTGAAGCAATTTGGACGCCCTAAAACGCTACATAAATGCCATATATTATTAGTAGTAACTTGTGTTCTGCATTCAGATTATCTTCCCTCAATGGGGCAAGTGCACAAATGCATGGAAGACTGCAGCCATTGTGTTAAAGCATGTTTTGTTAACTCCAGAATTAATGTTTTACCAATTAAGCTTTGCAGATGTAAATTATACCCATGATTACATACCATTTGTATCATTTGCTTGGCAGGTTGCAGATGAATAAATTTTAAAGTTCTTAAAAAAAATATTTCCCTCCATACATAACAACTGAAGCACTAATCTGTTCAAATATTTTAGCTTATGCATAAGGAATCAGAAGCCTTCTCTGTTTTTGTAGTCTCTCAAAATCAAAAACATAAAACATTTTTAAAAGGGGGGGCTATTTTATTTTATTTAAGTTAAATTGTTTTGTATGGCTGTCATATTTAATTGCCTGTTTTTCTTGGTGAAATTAAATCCTCATATTTACTATAGGTTTACCGATTTATCTTAAAATGAAGAAGTGAACATCCAACTGTCATGAATTAAAATTTGATTTTGAAAATGTGGGTTGAAAGTATGGCAGTTAGCAACATCTTTGTCAAGATAAAACTAAATTAGAGCACATCTTACACATTCTTATGCAAAGTATGATTTTAGATACTAACTGGTAAACCTCAAGTGCTCTTTTGAAATTCTTAGATCAAATTACAGCATGGGTTAGCAAAAAAACCCAAAAACCTATGTGAATTTTAATAACAAACTCTGTCCTAAATAATCCCAATACAAATGAGCACAACTGCAATAAAATATATTTACAAATTAATCCTGTTGCTCTATTAATTTATTGTGTAATTACTGCAATTCTTCCCACCTTGTTTTCAGTATTTCTTAATCATTAAGCTGGAAGCCTGACAGCAGTGCCAGCCCTGGCATGATTCTCTTTGACTAAAACCTTGTAAATTAACACAATTAGCACAGCATCATGCTGCTAATTAACTTCCTGTGTCTGGTGCAGCGGATGTGCAAACAAGGAAGAAGGAATCAGAAGGGAATAAACATGCCATTCTGTTACCAAACTGTATGCTGTGTTAGGTCTAGCTCAGCGGGGCTAAACTGGTCATGTCAAGATTCTGGAGTCAGGCAAAGGAGGGCTAAAGGGGTTTGGGAAGAAGAAAAGCAAGTTGAGGAGGGTACAGGCTGTCAAAAATAGACCGCAGAATTCATAAGAGAACCCGTGACACAAATGCTTCGTTTACTCTAAGCCTTCTTATCAGAGAATCTGTGCCAAAGGGTACAAGACAGGTTGGTGGAAAAAATAAATAAAAATCACTTTTTGTAAAACGAGCAAGATATTGCTGAGGCTTGCCTTCATGCTGCCTGCGATACACAGGTAAGAGTGGAAGAAGCTTTTTTTTTTTAATGCTGGTGAACTCTATTTGCCATTTGGAATGGCTTACCAAATTACAACTAAAGAAATATCTCTCCTCTCTCTCTCTCCCTGGCATGGTTAATTGTGCTAATGCATTGGTCACACGGCGTTACTTAAGTATTATCTGATTGTTTACAGCCAGCACTTCTTCTTTTTTTGCTGAACTTTTAGCAAGAAGACTACACTTAATTCTTCCTTTTCTCGTCTCACCCCACCTGCTATGTACCCTAGAGGCAGGGAGGGGAAGGGAGAGTTTGGAACAGGGAGGGAGGCAAAAGGAGAGCAAGTGAAAAAGGCAGGCAGACAAGTGATGCTTGGGCTTTGCTCTTTTCTTCTCCCCCCACCCTTCCTCCCAGTGCCTCAACAACAGAACTGTGAGGCAGAGAGCAGCCAGTTGTAATTCATACCGAGTTGTAGGCTTTGTGTGATGAAAGCAACGGAGCGCTGCCTGGGAGATTGCTTTGCTGCACTCCACGAAGCAGATTTGAAACTGTCGTGGACCACTTTAGATGAGAGTTGGATTATGGAATGACCTGCTATGTCTGTGTCATATTGTTCTGCGCAGGGTGCATTATACTGTGCTAACTAGGTATTCAGTACCAAATAAGAAAGGTATCCTAGATGTGATCTGTCAGCTGTGTCGTGTCTCTCTCTCTCTCTTCTCTCTCTCTCTCGCCCTGTGTGTGTGTTTTAAAAAATGTTAAAATTTAAAACTGAAACTGATGAGGGAAGATAGAGTGTTTGTGGTGTGAAACATGTTACTTAACATTGAATCCATGCTCAGAATACAAAAAAGTACCAAATTACACTTTTAAAACATCCAGCTGGGTTAAACCACATACTCCCACACCCCCAACTAATCAGACTGCAATTCTAATCCCAGTTACGTGAAAGTATCCCACACTGAATTCACTATTACTTACTTCTGAGTAGACACGGTTAGGATTGCACTGTAAGTAGAATATTTTAGAGAGGGGCATGTATATATTTTTCAAGAAAATGTGCCACTGGTGATTTTTTTTTTTTTACAGGCAGGTTGGATGTATAAATAATCTGCTGACTTTAAGCACAGCAATCATTATATCAATAAATGAAGAAATCAAGTGGATGTATTTAGATGCCTTTGCAACAGTATATTCCGCTTGTTAATTGTGGCTTTTTTGTTTTTTGTTTTTTGTTTTGTTCTCCCCACCCCAATCCTCAGGCTTGAAGATGCAGTGGACGCCAGAGCATGCCCAGTGGCCAGAGCAGCACTTTGACATCACTTCAACAACCCGGTCTCCTGCCCACAAGGTAGAAGCTTACCGTGGACACCTGCAACGCACCTACCAGTATGCTTGGGCTAATGATGACATCTCTGCTCTAACTGCCTCAAATCTGCTGAAAAAATATGCAGAAAAGTATTCTGGTATTTTGGAAGGGCCAGCTGAACGGCCTATCCTAAGTAACTACTCAGAGCCTCCATCAGGGCTGGTGAATGGCCGCAAGAGTGAAAGTGAACCCTGGCAGCCTTCTTTGAACTCTGAGAGTGTTTATCCTATGAACTGTGTCCCAGATGTTATCACTGCCAGCAAAGCTGGAGTAAGTACTGCCCTCCCTCCAGCAGATGTCTCTGCCAGTATAGGGAGTTCACCTGGGGTGGCTAGTAACCTGACAGAATCTAGTTATTCTAGTAGTACATGTGGAAGTCATACGGTACCCAGTCTGCATTCAGGGCTCCCATCTCAGGAATATGCCACAGGATACAATGGATCTTACTTGCATACAAGTTATAGTGGCCAGCCAACACCTGCACTTCCTTCACCTCATCCATCCCCTCTGCATAGCTCTGGGCTTTTACAACCACCCCCACCTCCACCACCCCCTCCAGCCCTAGTACCAGGCTACAATGGAACGTCTAATCTTTCCAGTTATAGCTATCCATCTGCAAGTTATCCCCCTCAAAGTGCTGTTGGGCCTGGATATAGCCCTGGTGGTGCTCCTCCTCCTTCAGCATATCTGCCTTCAGGAATCCCTGCTCCAACTCCTCTTCCCCCTACTACAGTACCTGGTTACAGCTACCAGAGTCATGGTTTAACACCCATTGCACCCTCTGCCCTGACAAACAGTTCAGCAAGTTCTCTGAAAAGAAAAGCTTTCTATATGGCAGGACAAGGAGAAATGGACTCCAGTTATGGAAATTACAGCTATGGCCAACAGAGATCTACACAAAGTCCTATGTACAGGATGCCCGACAACAGCATTTCAAATGCCAACAGAGGGAATGGCTTTGACAGGAGTGCTGAACCACCATCCTTAGCATTTAAGCCAACAAAACAGATAATGGCTTCTGAACAGCAAAGGAAATTCAGCCAGTCCAGTAGGGCTCTGACACCCCCTTCCTACAGCACTGCTAAAAATTCACTTGGGTCAAGAGCAAGTGAACCATTTGGGAAGTACAGCTCTCCAGTAATGAATGAACACAGTGATGAGCATAGACAACTCCTTCCTCACCCAGTGCAAGGCCCAGGACTTCGTGCAGCTACCTCATCCAACCACTCTGTTGACGAGCAACTGAAAAATACTGACGCACACCTCATTGACCTTGTAACCAATGAGATTATCAGCCAAGGACCTCCTGTGGACTGGAATGACATTGCTGGCCTAGATTTGGTAAAGGCTGTCATTAAAGAGGAGGTTTTATGGCCAGTATTGAGGTCAGATGCATTCAATGGGCTGAGTGCTCTACCTCGGAGCATCCTTTTGTTTGGACCTCGGGGAACAGGCAAAACATTAATGGGCAGATGCATAGCTAGCCAGCTGGGAGCCACATTTTTCAAAATCACTGGCTCCGGTCTTGTCACAAAGTGGATAGGGGAAGGAGAAAAAATTGTTCATGCCTCCTTCCTTGTGGCAAGGTGTCGCCAGCCCTCAGTGATTTTTGTTAGTGACATTGACGTGCTACTTTCATCCCAAGTGAATGAAGAACACAGTCCAGTATGTCGAATGAGAACTGAGTTCCTTATGCAGCTGGACACTGTGCTAACTTCTGCTGAGGACCAAATAGTAGTAATTTGTGCCACCAGTAAACCGGAAGAAATAGATGAATCTCTTCGAAGGTACTTCATGAAACGACTTTTAATCCCACTTCCTGACAGCACAGCAAGGCACCAGATAATAGTACAACTGCTCTCACAGCACAATTACTGTCTCAATGACAAGGAGGTTGCACTGCTTGTCCAGCGCACGGAAGGCTTTTCTGGACTAGATGTTGCTCATTTGTGTCAGGAAGCGGTAGTAGGCCCACTCCATGCCATGCCAGCCACAGACCTTTCAGCCATTATGCCCAGCCAGTTGAGGCCCATTACATATCAAGACTTTGAAAATGCTTTCTGCAAGATACAGCCTAGCATATCTCAAAAAGAGCTTGATACATATGTTGAATGGAACAAAATGTTTGGTTGTAGTCAGTGACAAGTCTTTTTTTAAAAAAAAATGTAATGAATGTTGGTGCGTGCACACACACACACATACATACACACAAACCTGTTACATAGGGCATGGAACCCCTCTTCAGTAGAGTTAAAATTGTGAAAGAGTACTGTGCGGGGGAGGGGGGGACAATGATCACCTTGCATCAAAAGAGCCAGGTGTAGGTTTGAAGGAATATTGCATCAAACAAGAGCTGTTGATCTGAAAAGCCACAGATGACAGAAAGCATCTGTTGATGCTCCATTCTCTTCAGGCTAGACAACACACTCTCGCCGTGGAGCAAGGAGCCAAGTGGCTTGATTTTTAGAAGGACATGAACCCTGTGTGTTGATTCCATTCTGCTGTTCTCGAGATTTAGTTGCTGTCAAGTGCCTGAAGTGGTGCTTTCTCCCCCTCCCTTCTTTTCATTTTCTTTTCTTTTTTGTTGGCCTCACAATTACATTGGTGGCATGTGCTAATATAAAGAGCTTTAACTTCAAAATGTTATGGGACTAAAGAAATGAATGGTTGCATTGCGACAGAGAACTACATTTTTATTTTGTTTTCTTATTTTTTTTGGCTAAACTAAGAGCAACAGTATTCCTCAATCCTGTCTGTTCTGCAGTACTAAACTAAGAACAGGTAAAACAGGGTAATGGTAATCTGGACCTTAATTTCTGCAGTTCATTTCTTTTAATGTTCTGTCTGCAAAAAAAGAAAAAAGAAAAAAAACTCAGGAAAGTGATTGTGATTTGTACAGTACCTCAAAGGAATGTGTTGAAAGCACTATGTACTGCTGAGAGTTAATAGGATAGGCTTCAATGTTACTTTATATTAAATATGTATGTATGTTTACCTCAACAGTTGAAAAAAAATGGCAAGGAGAAATATTTTGAATGTATCCAGGAGCAAGCTGAAGTATGTTATAAATGAGTCTTTCAGCATTTCAAAATAGAACCAGAGAGGGTATCCCAGTGTTTAGGAAATGGTTTTCTCCCCCCCCCCCAATATTGGGGATCAAATTGGAACAAGAGAATTTTCGTGGCAGTAGTGTGTGGAAGTCCTTAAGTCCTTGACAGTTTTGTGACACATTGGTAGACAGTCCACCAACGGCAAGAAAGCCACCCTGTCGAATTAAGTAATCATCTGAGACAGTCAAAGGCAACATCTAGTTAGGACTCTGAGAGGCAAATTACCTTAGACTACAATGGCTTTTATACCATGTTTAGAGATGTAGTGTCTTGATTATTTCACTGCGTCAATAGAACAAAATCATTCTAGGTCACTAAGAAAGGTTGTGGGTTGCAAAGCTGTTTGCAGCAATGCAGTGGATAGTAACCGAACAAAAAAGCAAGAAAAATGTAAGTCCTCCAATCACAATTTTCTTCCTCATCTTCCATTTCCAAAAGATGAATGAATTTTTTTTTGCTGGGGGAGGGTTGTGTGTACATTGTCTTTTCCATTTTTGTCTCTCTCTTTTTTGGGTAAATGTGCCCACCATTTTATTTCTACCTCAGTTTTTGTTAAATTCCTCTTTGGAAAGCAAAGTAAAGATGAGGACAAGCTGGATTACATCTAGGATGCTAACCTCCTTAATGACTTTAATAGAACCCTATGAACATTTTACTCAGTAAGTTGCCCAGAGTTCCAGGAGATTTAACTCCCAAGGAAGTGTGCTTAGTATTTCAATCTAAGGGAAGGGAAGGGAAAGGAGGGGATGGAGGAAGATTCAGTTCTGGAGTGAAGCCCATCTATATCTTTTACCTCTTCCCTCCTTGTCCAGAGAGGGCAAATGTTGCCGAGTCTTCCTTCTGGAAAGGCAGACTAGCTAGCATGTGTGGCTTTTTGTTCTTTTTGTGCTTCCACTCCACATTGTCTTTTTTATTATTCTTTAATGCTTTTATGAGCAATTCTGTTCATGACAGCTGACTGATGCTGGTAATGTCTCTGAGCACTGTAGCAATCCGAGCCTTTACAGCCACACGAGCAGAACAGTCTCCCCCACTTTTTTTGAAGTGATTTTCTGTTTACTTTAAAGAGAGAGTAGCAAAACACTTGCAAAGCACTGGCATTTAATGTTTCTTTTAAGTAATGTACCTTCAATTACATGAAATAAATGCACTGAAAAGCCCTAAGGAGAAAAAGACCAATCAGTTACCTGGTTATTTTGTATCTTTAAAGCTACTTTCCAGTTATCATACTTGACATTTAGTCAGTTGAAACATTAGGGATGAGAAAGTTAATATTGGGTAGGTAGATTGTATTTTATTTCTGATTATTGATTTCCTTTTAATTTCTTAAAATTTCTTTTAATATCCATGGCTAAGAACAGAGCAAATAAACCAAAATGTACATTCTAGCAATTCTTTTATTCAATCTAAATCTAGTGTTGTTGCTTTTAAGGCAGAAGGTGCATTTAAAAAAAACACAGTGCCTTTCACTGATATAGTAAAGTAAGATGCTTTGCATTTTCAAGTAGTGAATGCCTTCCTTTTTGCCTTTCAATACTCTTACATTTCTTCTATTATATCTTCCTTTCTGTTTGTGAAGCCCAGGTATCCCGTTTCCCAATGATTCACATTGATCTTGCAGACAGGTTTGCTGATGCAGATTGCTGATCTGTTTTTCATCTTTTACACATTGCATTTTGTGTTTGCTATCAAGCTGTGCTCATTTGAAAGATTCAAGCATGTTTTGAAGAACTAACTCATACTCACACCAGAAATTCTATGCTTTCTACTAAATCAATATTATTAACTAAACTTAAGTAAACATAATGTCATATACATGACCACATAAAATATAAAGTTTTCTATCCCCATAGCCCACTAAATAAAATTAAAAACTACTTCAATAGAATTTTCAGGTCACATTTTGGCTCCCATTTTACATCATATATGTTGGGAAAGGTAATTATTATTTCAATTAGCTTTAAATATAAAAAGCAAAATGATGAAGCTGAAAGAATTAAAAGTGTGTGTGTGTGTGTGTGTGTGTGTACACCCACACACCCACACCTACCCACTTGAATCCATTGATGCATTGATGCAAGCACCAGGGGATTAGGTTTTCATCCCACCTGGTAGCTAGCTGCAGCTAGTGGCTATAATGCTTTACATAACATGAGGAAAATACTTTTGTTTACCCTATCTTCCTACCAACTGGAAGCAAGCTATGATATTCTATCAGTTCCTGCCAATGGAAGTTCCCTGATAAATGGAATCGCACAGCCTTTGTCCAGTGTGCTCAGACCCCATTTGCTCATTTTTAACGAACTATCCTTATGCTAGTTGGAAGCAACTGCTTTCATGCATCCCATGTGAATAGGGCCATTCTTTTCTTATGCTGCTACATTTCCTTCTGTACCCTATATGTCTCAATACAAAAGAAATGGATCCTGACTTAAGCTTCTAAGGTGTTGGATGATCCATGAAAGAGAAGACTAGCTTTTGTGAGGGAATCAATATGACCAACATATAAAAGTGTTCTGCGGATTTAAAATGGCTTCTGTAGGAAGGTATCTGCTATCTTTTTCCATTGGTCAGAACTATGGGTTCTGTATCAACAATAAATAAATAAAAACTTTGGGCAAGAATTGTCAGATTCCATATTGGGCAGATCTCATGTGCCTTTCATAGAAGGGGGAATATTAATAGTTTCAGCTTCTCCCACCATTATATCTACATGATAATTGAAACTGCACCTGCCAAACTCTTCCTTCTGTAAAACTGGTAATTAGTTAAGGACAACAAAGCCCTGCCTGATAGCTTGTTGGAATGTTCTTTGAATACTTTGGGGTAGACAACTATTGCATGCTGGCTGTAGTAGCCTATCAAAATGTGTGGGATGAGATAATAATAGAAACCACCATTTATTTGCATAAGATGAGGCTTCTTCTTCAACTACAATAACAATTCCAAGAACAGAAAAAGCAGGGACAATTTTATGCCAGCCAAATTATCAAGGCCAATTCAAAATGCAGCATCATGACCTTTATATGAGTTTATACAGAAATGCTCTACATTTCTGGCATGCTTCTTTCCCCAAAATATTTAGACCATTAAAGATAGTAGTGAAAAGTTTGCTGACTGAGCTGATCAATGGAATGTGAAAGCAGTTTAAGGCTATTTACTTTTGCACAAAATATTTCTCTATTAGTCAATTTGTATTCTATTCAAATGCAGATAGATGGGTAAAATGGTTTTTCTTGTGCATTTCAAACCCATCAAGGAGAAAATAAAACCTCCCAGTAAAACACATAGGCAAAGCACCATCTGGGAAAGCTAGCTCATCTGTCCAGGGGCTATGCTCTGTAAAATAGTACAAGGTCATTTTATATGGGCTGGCGTAATACTTTGCTAGGCAATTTTCGAAAGGAGATAATCTAGTGTAAAAACCCCAATTAATTCCAACAGATGTTGGTAGATGGTAATGTGTTTACATGTCAAAAGCTGCAAACAAAGGTTTCTGCTGCCTGAAAATGTGTGTAACTTTGAATAGACTGTTATAAGGACCAGCTTATGTGTTTCATTCAAATCAATGCAGACCTCATTCTATGAAATTGAAATATTTCCTTTCTAAAGCGAGATCTCAAAAATAAAACATTGAAGTTGACTTTAAATTTTGTTCATACCATTTATTGCCGCCCACGCTCATCAGTTTGAATTACTTCTGATTTGAGAAATGCCTATCTTATCCTAATCTCTAAGGTACATGCTGTATATGTTAGCTTTCTTCACTAGCCTACTAGGAAAATCTCCTACGTAAGATCCATTGACATGCATGTGTGTTGCCCACTTCTGCACCTCCCAGGCATTTCAATGGGATTTACGTAGGTAAAACTCCTGGTACGCATATGCTCCAGAACTGAAGATCAACATGCGTTCCCCTTACAGCACTAACTTCATTTCATCTTGTATGTGTGCATGTGTTTATACAATAGTTATCTGTACATATATACATAACCCGAAGTATTTTTGCTTTCACTTTCCTTTGAAAGATAAAAAGCTTTCTGTTCCTTAATCATTTGCAGATTTATACGTATATGAAGCACATTAGTAAACACAGAGCCAGAAATATTCCTACACTCAAAAGAAGCAGCTGTACTGGGGACTAGTCAATACATGAACTGAATCTCCCACTCTGCAAAGACCTTTGGTTGACATTCGATTTTGAACCTGCCAGATACATTTTTGTGAACCAGGGATACTGCATCTTTAATGAACAAGTCTCTATTCTTTCCCCTGTTTTTAAATACAACACAAGAAGTGTAGCACTAGGCACTGCAATTGTCAAAGACAATTAGACTGAAAGCAGGAAAATTTCACCTCCCTGTCTCGGTGATATGTAGAATGTCGGCAGTGTGGGTCAGCCTTGCTACAGAGTTGTGTGAGAATATATGAATCAGTCCTATAGAATGTTAAATATTTATAAAATGGTTCTGTTCTACACCAAGGTTGGGAATGCAGTCATTCCTCCTTGTTGTCTTACAATACACAAAGAGGCAAAAGTTTATTTTCACACCTAAACTTCACGTGTATGTTCTTTTCTTTCTTT